>NW_017671527.1:188210-276331 GCF_001879085.1 Nicotiana attenuata
ATTATTTTTAAAACGAGTCACGCGTACGTGTACTCTTTTTTATTTGGTGTGTCAGGAATCATGTCACACGTACGTATACACAATTAATAACACATTTATTATTTATAATAGAAATTACAATTATGTCACGCGAACGTATACATAATCGCGATAGATTTATAAAAGCGTGCCTAAAGCACGTAAAGCAAAAGCATTTGTTACTGGACCCTTTGTATAATTTCTCATACTATCGTCACATGCATTCCATGTATAAATTCACAACATATAAAGGGAAAGAAGACACATACGTACTATTTTTGCAGGGATCATTATGATTACTTGTACTTATATTAGTAGTACTCTTTCCTTATTAATTGATGTAGTAATGGAACTAGGTATTTTTAATCACATTATGACATTCACGATTCAAACATTTAGGTTCAATTCGAAAAAGGAATCATCGAGGATATGTATAAAAATTTTGGTTCTATTATCAATGTCGACAGTATCCTCATTTCTTGTCAAATAATAGAAACCAAAGACACCAACTAACCAAAGATGGAAAAATACTTTGTATGAACTAAACACAGTAGTGTAAAATCCAAATAAACACAGAAAACAGTATCAAAATTCTAGCAAACAGAAAGCTGACCTTTAAATGAATAGAAGCTTTGAAATTTGTTTAAATATTGAATTTCTCTGAATACATCGAGGAATAGAAAACCGATATAACTCAAACACTACCCAAATCACCAACTAAACGGAAAACTCGAACCGGTATCGCAACCTCGAACTGACTCAGCTCGACACGATTTTGAATGGTGATTTCGGGCTGATTTTGCTGAGTTTCGGCTAGGAAACAAAGCTGCTTTTTGCTGGTTTTAGAGCTAATTTTGTGACTTTTTTAAGCTGATTTTCGCTGCATATTGGGCAGATTTTCAGCATTACGTTTTTCATGGTATTTGTGAGAGTAAGTTTCGGTAGTTTTTGGGCTGTTTAGTGGAGGTTTGGCTTTAGGTGTTCTATGGCTGTCTCGGTGGGGTTTGGAGCAGTGTTTTTTGGAGAAGAAAGGATGTTGCCCTTTTTGTGTGTATCTATGCTTCCCCCCCTCATTTTCTTGTGTTCTTCCTTTTTATAAAGAAGAATGAGAGTGGTTATATGGAGATGTGGGTGTGAATGTGTGATCATGGATAGAAGACGTGAGTGAAGTGGGGAAAATGAGGAAATTAATTATCTGATGGGTTTGGAAAGAGGGGATCATGGGGTGATTGAGGAAATAGATTAGATTAAAATTTGCACACTATCCTAAAATAAAGCAACGAAACTGTACAAGAATCCTAGATGGATTGAATATTTATTTTTATTTTTGAAAGTTACATTTGTTCTCTAACTCTAAATGTCACGTGAATTCTTGTTGCTTGCTCTTTTTTTTTTCTTTTATAAATAAAAAAAATTTAATGGAACTATTAAGAAAAGATATTAATGGAACTATATATATATATATCCTTTTAATATTACTAAAAAAATACCATAATTTATTAAAATTATAGTGAAAAGAAATCATATATTATTTGTAAATTTTCTTTTTCTTATTACATATAGAAATAAAACATGTATTCTAAGAATGTTAATATTTTTGTATTTTTTTTAATTTTCTTAAATAAAACCTATTAAGAGTAAGATAACATTTAAAATATTAAGATTAGACCTAAAAGAAATATTTACACTAAAATAATATAGGATTAGGGGTGTGGTCAAAAATTAGGTGTTCACAGACCTCCAATCTAAGCTTTATGAACTTTAGAATTTCAAACTTCTACTTTCGATGTTTAAACCTATCAAATTACATCTGATTGACTTCAAATTTTGCACGCAAGTCATAGTCGACATTACGGACCTACTCCAACTTTCGGAATCGGATTCCGACCCCGATATCAAAAAGGCCACCTCCGGTCAAACTTCTCAAAAACCTTCAAATTTCTATCTTTAGCCAAATGACCCCAAAATGACCCACGGGCATCCGAATTCACTTCCGATCACGCTCCCAACTCCAGAATCACCATACGGAGCTACTCCTAGACTCGGAATCCCAAACGGACATCAATAACACTGAAATGCACTGCCATCCAAACTTATGAAATTTCTTCCAAAATGCTAACTTCCAAAATAAGCGCCAAAACGCTTCCGGGTCATCCAAAACCCGATCCGGGCATACGCCCAAGTCGGAAATCATCATACGAACCTGCTGGAGCCTTCGAATCCCAATTCCGAGGTCGCTTACTCAAAATTCCAATCCTAGTTGATTCTTTCAACATAAAGCTCCCGAAATAAAAATCCTCCTTCCGAATCAACCCCGAACTTCCTGAAATTCAATTTCGCCCACGCGTACAAGTCGTACTACCTGAAATTGAGCTGCTCATGGCCTCAAACTGGTGAACAGTGCGCTAGGGCTCAAAACGACCGGTCAGATCATTACATAATATGAAGATAATATTAATTGATAATATATAACTGAAAGTAATTGGGAGTCAAAGACAATATGAAGATATGCTCACCTGCTGATACTGACTCAACTCTCTCAATATAGTAAGTAATATAGCTGTCCGGCCTTATAAGGCTCGGTATATATAACTGCTCTGCATAGTAGCTCACTCATTGTCGCTCGGCCATACTAGGCTCTGTATCTCGGCCATGCAGGGCTCGCTCATAGGCGCTCGCCCGTACTAAGCTCAGTATATAGGTTACCATCTGATCAGAGGTTGCCCAATAGGGGCCTGCCTACGATTATAGCTCGATGGTAGTGAAAATACTATAATACTGTATATATAGACTCTCTGCTCTCTTGATTGGAAGAAGACAATACTAAATTGAATATGAAGTCATGATAAGGGAGAATATCGTAACTTGTGAGACTTGGATAATGTACATAAATTCGGAAGTGTGAACATCTATTTATGCCTCGTTATCAAACATATGTAATTACGAGATCATGCCAAAATGAAGGAAGGGCTTAGCCTTGACATACCTGAGCTGATTCTATTGACAATCCCGTTAATAAATGTCAATTGCGACAAATCACGTAACGGCGGATCGAAGTAGGGGAAAACCCATATGATATTCTTGAGAAAGATTGCACTGTACTCCCTTAGATCGCAAAATCCCATTGCTATTACCTTATGAAATCTCGTATCAATTTTTGTAGCAAATTCCGTATGATCACTTTCTGAATTTGATCATGATCTCGTATGATCTTTGAAGCTCCATCCGTAAGTTGTAGTCATAGCCTTTTCATTTTGTAGTCATAAGGCTTAATAGAATCTTTTAATCAAAAATGAGATATGGTAGTTATTACTTTAAATGTTGCCACCTTCCAAAGTGACTTAAGAGTTATCAAATATTCATATATTGTTGCCACGTTTTTACTTGATTAAGCTTATCCAATAACTTAATTAAGCTTATCTAAAATTCCTTCATGAACTTGTTAATTTTCCATTAACCAATAATTGTCCAATTATTCATATAATTAGAAATTATCTCGAATTACTTAAAATATTACTCACTTCTAACACACTTTGTACACCTTACTATTATGATCATGTGGTACCTTGAATGGCACTAGTCCATAAATACGGGGTGTTATAGCTTGGGCCGTATTTTTTTCTCAAAATGTCAAACATCGACGAAAACTCATTTCCTTCGATTCGCTTACCCTCTCACCTTCACAAATTTACTTCTCACTTGTTTGAAATAGCGCAATACTTGTATTTCCAAAATAATCTCATTCCCGAACTTACGTCGATTAACTTACGACCAAACTTTAACGTACAAAAATGCAGGATGTAACATCTCATTTCCAAGCTTTCACCTATTTATTTTTGGCGTACTTACACGTACAAAAATATGGGGTGTAACAGACCATATTCAAGATTGAAAATCACTAATGGTTCGGCTAAACCACTCGATGATTGCTTAAGTCAACACAAGAGTCTGAAGGTCACTAACTAAAGCTATTTCTTTCAAAGAACTTATCTTTAGTTATAAGCACGTAGATAAGTGTGTTGATACCAAGTGAAGCATGTTTGGCTCTTCGAGCCTGATTCAATTCGGTCTTTTTCTTCATTATTACTACTATTCTTACCAAAACACCAAAAACGAACTCTATCCCTTAAGAAGGTTATCACGCCATCCATCGTTGGGAAGAGTCACCCGGCTCACACAAAAACTACCTTTGAAAATAGCCGTGACATTAAGAAAACCAAAGGCTTATTGTCCACTTAAACATAAAAAGAAACGAATAGATTAAAAAGAAGCTATTAGATTAAATAGGAAGCTACTGAATTAAACATTGACTAATAAAAAACAAAATAAAGAAGCTACAAAGCAAGCTACTGAAAGAATAAATGAATATACATAATGAGAGAGGAAAAGAGAAAATGTACACATCAATAGAGAGGGAGAGAAGAATATATACATAATAAAAAGAAAGAGGAAAATATTATCAGTTATTACAAACCAAATTTCAAATCATCCAAATATCAAATAAACTCGCGGGTGACCTGGGTTCGATCCTTGGCAACGGTGCCAAAAATTGATCTCGCCCAAGTCACACCTCTATTTGAGGTAATAAAATGGTCGATGCAATAGTAATACCCAACAGAGAGTCGGGGTCGAATTTCACAAGG
The DNA here is from genome assembly GCF_001879085.1 of Nicotiana attenuata. Taxonomy (NCBI): domain Eukaryota; kingdom Viridiplantae; phylum Streptophyta; class Magnoliopsida; order Solanales; family Solanaceae; genus Nicotiana; species Nicotiana attenuata. Next base: position 192,872 of record NW_017671527.1, read on the forward strand.
AGTTATGAATGGGAATTAGGGTATATATTATAGTGAATGAGCTTGAACTATATCAAATTGCACTTCCACAAACTTTGGTTCTTTCTAGGTCTAATTTAAACTAAGATTTCAAGATGAATAATTGAAACTAAGAAATTATTTTTGTTGTTGTTAATCAGATGATGTAAAAGGCCTTCACCTAGGCGTTTGCCTAACAGGTTGTAAACTTTAAAGCTTGTTTTAATTTTCGGGCTGTATTATAGCGATCAACACTCGATTAACCACTCAATACCTCTCGGTCAGAGAGTGATTTTGCCCAATTGAATTTCTCAAGTCCAGATGAGTATTGAACAAAACGGTTGATAAAAAGCTCAAGTCGGATTTTACTATCTCCAGATTTAACCCTTTAATTGATACTATAAATCTCTTGATTTACCCTAATTTCTTGTTAGCCAAGTTTCCTAGACTAAGTCTCTCTTTCTCAAGTAGAGACCAAGTCAAATAGGCATGACTAATATTTTCAACCATTAATTATACAATAAAAAGCAAGAACAAGGCTAAATAATAAACACCCAACCATAAACAAACAATAAACCAAACACTCATTAATTTTACACTCTAGGGTTGGGTGACAACCCTAGTGAGAATCTAGCTACATATGCTTAAAGTAGAAGAAATAGAAGAACATATGATAATTAAACCCATATTAAAAATTAAAATGACGAAATCAATATCCAAAAAGTTAAAAATAGCAAAAACTACTAAAGAGAGTAAAGAAAAACGTCTATTATGGTTGTTGATGCCAAAACATAACCTAAAAAGGTGAAACTCTTCTATTTATACAGAGCTGGAATTTCTGGAAAAAAATGCCTTTTCGGAGGTTCTGCGGCCACAAAATTCTGAACCGCGCACTTTGCTTCAGCCTGAAAGGATTTGAATCTTGCGGCCACATAATTCTGAACCGCGGCCACATCTCTCTGTTTCTGCGATTCGCACATTTATGAGTGTGGCCGCACATGGCTCTTTCGCGGACCGCACAAATGTAACTGCGGCTGTGTAGCTGATCTTCTGTGGTCGCACAATAATTATGCGGTCAACACTTCCATTGAACTTGATATGCATGTTCTCTGAACTTTGCTCTTGCCTAGCTTCTGCGGCCGCACATTTCGTGTTCTTTACTTTCTGCATTTATTATTCTTCAACTGTAGTGTAAGGAACACGTAGAAGAACCAGGTTCTTCTATAATCTATGCACACGATAACTTGGACACCACACAAATCACCCTCTCTCTTGTGTGGTATTGAAGTATAAAACATCAATTGGTATCGGAGTGGGTTATCCTTGAAGGGCCTAACACCTTAGGAAAAGATCAAGATGAATGCACGACCTGAAAACTGTGAAGGGAAATCCACCACTAGGCCACCGCCATCCAATGATCACTACTATTCTTTGTGGAAAGAGAGGAGAAGAGATCACTTGCAGATGACTGATGGATGCTTCAAATGTGGTAAAAAGAACCACATGATCAATAACTGTCCTATGTGAGAAGTCGAGTGCAAAAAGGAGAAATCTGAAAGAAGGAACAGAAAGAAAGAACAGGTTCATGACAAGAAGAACTACAATAAAAGGCCATCCAAAGCAATGGTTGCTACTTGAAAAGATAGTTCAGATGAGGACACTGATGATAATGATGAACGAGCACTTATAAGAATTCTAGAATCTGATGATGAACTTGATAAAGAAACTGAGATAAATTTTCTGGACCTTAAGGATAATATTAAACTCCTTCCTAAAGATAGACTGTCAAAATTGTTGCTAACTTTAATTGATGAATCTAAGAATATATGTTCTGAAAAGAATAGTTGTCAAAAGAGTGTAACTTTTGTAAAGCAGAATGCTAAAACCTGGAAATAAACATTTCTAAAACTTAAAAGGAAAATATTGCTTTAAAGAACCACGTTCATGCACTTGATACAGCTGTCTTAGAACTTAGATATGAAAATATAAATTTAAAGTTAGGGACAAGAAAAGAAATAGCAAGTGATATACAACTCAACATAGAGGATGACTTAAGGAAGGTTAAAGATGAGCTATACAAAAAGAAAGAAAATGTAAGAGTTCTGAAAGAAGACTTGACAAAGGTTAAACATGAGCTGGATAGAACATGTAAATGGAACAGATCCTCCGATGCACTTTCATGGCTACAAGAATACCATAGTAGCAATTTGGGAACTTTACATCTAAATGGGATCCCAAAAATTAAGTATCTAACACTCCCTAAGAATAAGATTTGCACACATTGTAAAAACATTGGTCACTAAAAGAGTGATTGCACGACAAAAGAAAGGGCAGATCAAAAGAACAAAATTTTTGTTATTGGGAAAATTAGGCTGCCAAGTTGCGCTAAAAAGAATTTAATTTATCCTTTTGCCTATAGAGAGGGACCCAAACTAGTTAGGGTTCCTAAGACTAACCTCTAATTTTCTTTTGCAGGTCCAAGTGAGAGAGAGCAGCCGAAAATGATATATGATAAAAGGTTGCTCAAAACACATGAACAAGAAATAAGAAAAGGTTCCTTTCACTTGTGGACTTTAAAGGAGGTATGTCTCCTTTGAAAAAGGAAAGAAAGGTAAAATCATTGGAGTCAGAAAGTTTTGCAGGGAAGAAGAGTGAACAATATATATGTAGTGGATCTATCGACACTTTCCGATAATGAACTCACTTACTTGAGTTCATAGACAGTGATCCCCTCCTTTGGCATAAGAGACTTGGACATGCTATTCTAAGTCAACTCAATAAACTTGTCTCCAAGGACTTGGTGATAGGGCTGCCTAACATTATGTTCAAGGAAGATAAAGTTTGTGAGGCTTGGGCAAGGGATAAGCAGGTAAGATCTTCTTTCAAAAGTAAGAAAATGGTGAATACTACCAGGTCAATGGAACTAGTCCACAAGGATATGTGTGGAAAAATGGGGACAATGAGCAGATGTGATAAGAGATATGTTATGGTGCTTGTTGATGATTACTCTAGATTTACTTGGACAATGTTTTTAACATCTAAAGATGAAGCATTTGACATGTTCACTTCATTTCTTAGAAAAACTCAGAAACAATTAGGTAATTAACTTACATCAATTAGGTCTGATCATGGTACTGAATTTGAAAATGCTAAATTTGCTGAATTTTATGATGAGCATGGCATAGATGATAATTTTTCTGCTCCTAGGACTCCACAAAAAATGAAGTTGTTGAAAGAAACAATAGGAAATTAGAAAAATGGCTATGACTATGCTACTTGCTAGTAAATTGCCCCATAGCTTTGGGCAGAAGCATGAACATTGCATGCTACATCATAAATAGGTACATGAATAGACCTCTTGTTAAGAAGACTCTCGATGAGTTACTTAAAGGTAGAAAGACAAATACATCACACCTTAGGGTATTTGGATGGAAGTGCTTTTGTGCACATTAGTGGAAAGGACTCCTTTGGTAAGGTTGATCCTAGGAGTGATGAGAGAGTATTCTTGGGATATTATTCACATAGTAAAGCTTATAAGATATATAGCAAAAGAACAATGTGTGTAGAAGAAAGCGTGCATGTTTTTTTTGAAACTAACATTCTTCTTGAGAGTGTAACGACCCGACCAGTTGTTTTTAGCATTTGCATTATGCTTGCCGGTTATCGGGCATGACCAGCCTCGTATGATGTATTATGACTAATGTAAATAGTCGGTTTTGGTTTTCAGGTGGAACATAACAGATATGGAAGAACGGTTCTCAGCTTAAGGCTTAAAATTTGAGAGGTTTGACCAAGTCTTTGAATTTTAGTACTCAATCTCGAATTTGAATTTTTATGATTGGATTAGCTCCGTTGGGTGATTTTGGACTTAGGAGCGTGTCCAGAATGTATTTTGGAGGTCCGTGGTAAATTTAGGCTTGAAACGGCTATAGACGGAAATTTAAGTTTGGAAGTTCGACCGAGGGGTTGACTTTTTGATATCGGGATGAAAATCCGATTCCGGAAATTGGAATAGCTCCATTATGTCATTTATGACTTGTGTGCAAAATTTGGGGTCAATCGGGCTTGATTTGATAGGTTTCGGCGTTGTTTGTGGAATTTGAAAATTTCTAAGTCCTTAGGCTAGAGCCCGAGGTGGATTTGGTGTTGTTTGAGTAATTCTAAGGCTCGAATAAATTTTAATAATGTCATGGGATGTGTTGGTACGTTTGATTGAGGTCCCGGGGGCCCCGGGTGAGTTTCGGAGTGAGTTTTGAGCGAGTTCGGACATTTCGCCATTCGAAAGTGGTTCCGGATCGTGGGGGGCCGCGGACAGCGGAATGATCATCGCCCCAGCAGCAAAAAGGACCGCTGTCAGTGGTGATATTTCGCTGCAGCGGTGGAACTTCTGCTGCGGCGGAAAATGGTTCGCGGCCGCGGTCATGAAGAATCCGCAGGGCCGCTGGTCCAACTTCGGATGCCTATATCTTTTGATCTGCAAGGAATTTTGAGATGATTCAAAAACAAAAGTTGTAGCCCTTTGTGTCTAGTTTCCAGAAAGGTAAAGAAATCATAATTTAGACATCTGTAGAGATATGTTATGGCCAAAATACTAAGACCTGTCTGTGCAGCCACCTGAAGTGCGATCAGAGGTGCTTTACCGCGGTCAGCGGTGATTTTTCCGCGGTCAGCGGTGAAGGAATCTGGAAGGTGCATTATAAATACAAGATTTGGGGTTTTATTTCATATTTTGACCTAGAGAGCTCAGGCTTTGGCAATTTCTTGAGGGATTTCCAAAAAAACGATCGGGGTAAGTGATTCTAACTCAATTTTAGCTAAAATACATGATTATAACGTTGGATTCATCATTTGAGTAGAGATTTGGGATAAAAATTTGGGGAAAATTGTGGAACTTTATAAAATGAATCTTCGGGATTTCAAAGCTGATTGTAAGTCGAAATTGAGTTAAACTAGTATGGATAGTCTCATAATTGAATGGGTTGTCGGATTTTGAGACTTTGGTCGAATTTCAAGACGTGGGCCCGGGGGTCGGGTTTGAGCAATTTCAGGATTCACGAGTTAATTTGATAATTTTTGCGCGGGCTTTGTCCCTATGGCTTGTATTGATATTATAATATTGATTTTGGATAGATTCGGGGCGATTTGTGGCCGAGTCGAGCAGCAAGGGCATTGCGAAGTTGATTTTCTTGTGGTTCGAGGTAAGTAATAATTGTAAATCTTGTCCTAAGGGTATGAAACCTCGAATTTCACATCGTTGTGCTACTTTGAGGTGACACACACGCTAGGTGACGAGCGTGACGGTGTGCACCTTTGGGGATTGTGACTTGGTCCGTCCCGTACGGCTATTAAGTAGCGTATTCGATTGAAAACTATTAGATATCATTGTGTTTTGGAAAGTATTACTATGTTTTGGGCTGAATGCCATATTTGGGCCTAGTGCCAAGCTGTTTGGACACTTATGGGCTTTTTACTACTGTTTCCTCACTGGTTTGGTTTAATATTTACACTCAGTCATGCTACGTTTTACTGATTTCATAACTCAGTTTCTATTACTCTGTTTTTTATGCATAAAAATGATATTTTGGGCTAAGCACCCTATTTTACTGATAGCCCGAGTGGCTTGTGAGGATTATGTATTTACGGATCGGGCTGCACGCCACAGCGATATATATATATATATATATATATATATATATATATATATATATATATATATATATATATATATATGTATGTATGTATGTATGTATGTATATATATGTATGTATGATGTATGTATGTATGTTTATATGCGGATCGGGCTGCATGCCGTAACGATATAGCGCTTCGGCTGTAGGAGCCCCTCCAGAGTCTGCACACCTTAAGTGACCGCAGTCGACTATATATATGAATCGGGCTGTACGCCGCATCAATATATGGATGAGGCTGCACGCCGCAGCGGTTATTATAAGGTTCCTATTGAGCGTGAGTGTTGAGTGTGAGTGCTGATTGATGAGAGTTGAGTCATGAGTGATTGAGAGGCTTGCCCGAGGGGCTATATATATATATATACGAGTGATGTTTTGCCCGAGGGGCTTGTTTATGAAATACTGTTTGCACTCATCTTTATACTCAGCCTCTATTGAAAATGTTATACAAATGTTTTGAACAACTTTCATTGAAATTGGAGTTTTTACGAGATGTTCGGAATTTAATTACTGATTTGTTTTTGTTATTTCCACTTAGATTTTCATGTTATGAGATGTATATGAGTGACCGAGAGGTTTGCCTGAGGGGCTGTTTATGATTTAAGTTTGCCCGAGGGGCTGTGTACGAACTATGTTTTGCCCGAGGGGTCGATTATGATTTTCATCACTTTCACTATAAGCTACATTGAACCTCTATTGAAACTGTTAGAAAGACATTTTTCAAAGGATTTTACTGAAATTGGACTTTAATGAGATGATTTGATTTGTATCCTATTTTGGAAACATACTGTACCCACCGTGGTGATATGACGTGGATTACGTGATTTCTTATTGCTCGGTCCTTATTTACTTTTATTACTTAGTGAGTTGGCATACTCACATTACTCCCTGCACCTTGTGTGCAGATTCATGTATTTCTGAACCCGGTGGCGGGTGTTGATTACTTAGTGGCAGGTTCATCGGAGTTAGCAAGGTAGCTGCCTGGCGTTCGCAGCCCTACTTTTCTCCATCCTTATTCTTCCTTAGCTTATTTTTAGTGATTTTCCTAGCCATGTTGGTCTTGATGTGTCAGACAGTTGTAGTAGATGCTCATGACTTGTGACACCCTGATGTCAGGCTTGTTTATTTATTACGCACTGGTTATTAGACTTATACTTTGAGATTTCTTGTTAATTAATGGCTTAAAAATGGCTTTTACAAAATAATGGTTTGATTTGGGAATCGTGTCATCTGGCCTAGTTTCATGATAGACGCTATCACAACTGGGTCGGTTTTAGGGTCGTGACAAGTTGGTATCAGAGCCTAGGTTACATAGTTTTCACGGGTCATGAGCCGGTTTAGTAGAGTCTCGCGGATCGGTACGGAGATATCTGTACTTATCCTCGAGAGGCTGCAGAACCTTTAGGAAAAACTTCACATTATTGAATTCTTATTATGCGACATTGATTCAGCTTGAAATGTAACTCTTGAAATTCCTTCCACGCATTCGTATGCACACATGAGGGCTCGGTATCAGCTGTGCATCGACGGCTTGTGATTCACTGATCGAGGGGTGAGATGTGATTTCTGTGTGTTGATGTTTGGCCAGTCTGGAGGACTTGAGGCCGGGCACTACTTGTAGCTTGAGCACTGAGGTGTTGATTGTGTGAGCACGTACTTTTGGATTTATATGTTCGATAGTGTCCCTATTAGGGGAAGTGAGGACTAGATAGCTACATGATGAGCATGTTGTGACTACGAGATGTGTTCATATGATTTGAATGAGACAAGAAGGGTCTGCTTAGGGGTAGCAAGAACTATCTGGTGCTTGATTTCCATCGTGATTTGATGTATAGCCCTGAGTTGTGGGGGTGTTGAAGGATCTTTTCATGTTCTCTAGTTGGGAAGTGAAGCAGATTTCATGTTGTGATATGAGTTCTGACTCAGGAAGATTAAGTTATTGCGTGATGTTTATGATGGTATAAGGGTATAAAGAAATGTTAGTTTAAGGCGAAGCATGTGGGTTATCTCTTGCGGAGTGTTTTGCAATTTGTGTGATCCTTATGTGGTTTGTTGGAAGTCCTCTTTTATCAGCGAATTATACGTACTGCAGTTTGAGATTGGATTTCGTAGAAGAGTTGTCTTGACCGTTACGAGGGTGAATGCGAGGTTCGCAAATGACTTGAAATTCGAGATGTTATGTGTTGCATGGGCTTATGATGGATTTAGTTGAATCTCACTATAGTGCTGTGGCAATGATAGAGTATAGGCGTTGTGAGTTTTTGGTGTGTTTTGATCTATGGCTTTGAGCCAAGTGGGGGAGTCCTCTATTGATAAGTTTATTTCACGATTATGTGTTGTATTGGTTTCGATTTAAGGTATACTTGTGAATGAGTTATGTTCTGCAAAGGGTGAGATCGAGGATGACTTGAGTAAAGGAAATTTTGGGTAAACTTTATGACTATATGAGAATCACGGAACGATTTGAGTTGTTATTGGTGAAGGATGTAATGTGTATGGAGCAGGAATATATTTGGTTGCATTAAGGTGGAGTTACTTCCTTGTGTGTTGGAGTGCTAATGGGGCACCGGTCGTTCGGTCTGTTTGGTTAGTCTAATTGAGATTTGAGCAGAGTGGAAGACTCTCGAGAATGGTTCAAACGAATTCAAGATTCAAGCGTGGCAATTGGGAATCTTCAGCATGTGTATTTGGCTAGAAACTGAGATATATATGGGAGGATGTCAGGACTTGTGGCAATTCTGTATCATCATGGATTCTACATACCAACATCAGGAAAGCGAAGGTAATGATTTTAGATTCGCAGAATGGTCTCTTTAGAGCGGATATCTCGTTTGTGGTACTTTTGGAGGTGCTTTAGAAGAATACAATGGTTTATGAGCCTTAGGGCGGTGTAGTCTTATGCTTGGGTCTCGTGTGGTGAGTCTGAGTTGAGGATTTGTGGTATTATGGCAAGGAGAAGTATCAAATTGAAGGTAATTTGGAAGGAACTTGGATAAATAGGATAGCTTGGTAGTAGGTCAGATCGGCATTGTATGGAATACGATTAGTTCTTTGGGTGTTTGTGAGATAATAAGTTTCTACAGGTGTTTTATGGCAAAGCTCTTAGGTTTTGATGGCTTGCGTAGCTTGGTTGAGTTAAAAGGATTCAGTCATGATGGTTTGATTTTGTGCAAAGGGGATCCGGGGAGTTCTTGATGATTTCTACCACGGTTGGAGGCTTCTACTGGCACGAGGAGCATGTGATGTATAGCATTTTTCTTCTAGATGGGATCAATGGAAAGTTCTTGGCTAGTTGAGTACGTAGTTGCTTGTTGCTCGGAGTGGATTATGAAGTTCTCGTATTTTTCGTATGATGGCATAGTATATGATGTGTGTTCTGTAGGATGGAGATTTGCATGTGTAAGATCACGGTTCAGTTTTGAAGGGGAGGTCATGAGTCCTTAGGCAACATGGACAGTTTCATATGACTAGGTAAATAACATTACTATTTGGTACGACTTGATGAGAGTATACATTTTAGAAGGGCGGATGTGTTTTGATTTATGGATTCTTCATTGGTATTTCGGCACTCTCCTAGTTAATCGACTGCTAGTGTTCAAATTTTTCTTTGTGGCACACAAGAATTATAGAAGTATTCCTCGTGGGATGATCATGTACGTGAGATGTGTTAGACATTCAGGCGGTGGAGTTGGGATCATAAATGGTGATTCGTATGTTCTAATGGGTTTGGAGACTGAGCGCTTTCGTGAGTAGATGGCTTCGTGGTTGTGGACTGTGAAAATGTAGCTAAGGTTAGTCAGCGGGTGGTACGTGTTGTGATTCAGTCATTGTGGACTTTCGGAAGGTTATTTATCTGTTGTGGGTGACTAGAGTTGATTTAGGGATCATGTTATTTATCTGTTGTGGGTGACTAGATTTTATTTAGGAATCATTGGTAGGCCCAGTATGGATGCGTGTTCTGCACTGGGTCGGAATTGTTGACTCTGAATTGCTATTTTTGGGTTTGGGATTCGCTGGTTAAATGCACAAATAATATGGTTTTATTTGGGCTTATAGCGGAATTTGAGTTTGATGGGTATCGGGGTATTGCACGATTGATTGTGCATTGGGCATGTTCTTTCGGGCCGGTGTGGCATTGCATCATTTGCTTCTCCGTGGTTATGGTGATTCACTCTTGGTACTAGACATCAAATTGTGCGTGGTTGTTGATTTTGAGCATAGTGACTTGAGGTGTTTCGTGTGGGACAGTGTTTGGATAAGATCGCACATTGCAGCGAAGTTATGTGGAGGTATGATCCTTCGGGTTAGATTCGTGTGTTCTGGTTTTACGGTGTGTGATGGGCTCTTAGCATCGTGTTGTGGTGGTACTGGTGAGCTTGCGGTACAACTCTCTCATTTCAGTCATTTCTTTTCATAATTTGAGTACATTTGGATTGTTGCTTATTAGTGCGCGGATTGCACGGGTTGTGGTTTTAGATTGTATTGATGTGTCATGTCACCAGAGTAGTCGTGTTGGATGAGATAAGATGATTGGGCCCAGAATGGATACTGTCGGATTCGATTTCAGCATGTTGGAAGGATTATATCGATGTTCGGCTTAAGCAATTCACTATAGTCCTAGCCGAAGGAGAGGGAGATCCATGATTGGTTGATCTGATGAATGGTTATGATTTTGGCGAGTTTCTTTCATCATTGGCAGTATACGAAAGTGTTAAAATGAGGTTTTATTGGATAAGAGGTTTATTACCGGTATTGGGTTGTATGAGCAGCTGTTGTGATTAGAAGTTATCGCTATGAACATTGAGTTGTGTGGGATAGGGTGACATGGGATCACCCCCGGGTATGTGCTTAGTGAGGATACATGGCGATTTGACGTCTTTTTGAACAACTCTGGGCACGTTCGAGGACGAACACATGTTTAAGTGGGGAAGGATGTAACGACCCGACCGGTCGTTTTTAGCATTTGCACTTCGCTCGCTGGTTCTCGAGCATGACTAGCCTCGTATTATGTATTATGACTTATGTAAATAGTCCGTTTTGGTTTTCAAGTAGAATAGAACAGATAAGGAAGAATGGTTCTCACCTTAAGGCTTAAAATTCGAGAGGTTTGACCAAGTATTTGACTTTTAGTACTCGATCTTGGATTTGTATTTTTATGATTTGATAAGCTCCATTGGGTGATTTTGGGCGTAGGAGCATGTTCGGAATGTATTTTGGAGGTCCGTGGTAAATATAGGCTTGAAATGGCTAAAAACAGAAATTTAAGTTTGGAAGTTCGACCGACGGGTTGACTTTTCGATATCGAGATCAAAATCCAATTGTGGAAATCAGAATACCTCCATTATGTCCTGTATGACTTGTGTGCAAAATTTGGGGTCAATCGGACTTGATTTGATAGGTTTCGGCATTGTTTGTGGAATTTGAAAGTTTCTAAGTCCTTGGGCTTGAACCCGAGGTGGATTAAGTGTTGTTTTGAGTAATTCGAAGGCTCGACTAAATTTTAATGATGTTGTGGGATGTGTTGGTACATTTGATTGAGGTCCCGGGGGCCTCGGGTGAGTTTTAGGGTGAGTTTTGAGCGAGTTCGGACATTTCGGCACTCGGAAGTTGTTCCGGATCGCCCCAGCAGCCAAAAGGACCGCTGTATGCGGTGATATTTCGCCGTAGAGGTGGAACTTCCGCTGTAACGGAAAATGGTCCGCGGCCGCGGTCATGAAGAATTCGCAGGGCCGCTGGTACAACTTCGGAAGCCTATATCTTTTGATCTACAAGCAATTTTGAGATGATTCAAAAATGAAAGTTGCATCCCTTTGTGTCTAGTTCCAAGAAAGATAAAGAAATCATAATTTGGACATCAGTAGAGAAAGTTATGACGAAAATGCTAAGGCCTGTCTGTGCAGCCACCTGAAGTGCGGTCAGAGGTGCTTCACCGCGGTCAGCGGTGATTTCCCGCTGTCAGCGGCGAGCGAATCCGGAAGGTGCATTATAAATACGAGAGAGGTCGAGGGCCAGGTTTTGAGGATTATATATTTATGCATCGGGCTGCACGCCGTAGCTATATATATATATATATATATATATATATATATATATATATATATATATATATATATATATATATATATTGCAGGCTGCAACGATATATGGATTGGGCTGCACGCCATAGCGGTATATGGATCGGGTTGCACGCCGCAGCTATATTGATCGGGCTGCACGCCGCAGCGATATAAAGCTTGGGTTGTAGGAGCCCCTTCGGAGTCGGCACACCCCCAGTGAGTGCAGTCGACTATATATATGGATCGGGCTGCATGCCACAGCGCTATATGGATCGGGCTACACGCTACAACGGTATATGGATCGGGTTGCACGCTGCAGCGATATTGGATCGGGCTGTACACCGCAGCGATATAGCGTTTGGGTTGTAGGAGCCTTTCTAGAGTTGGCACACCCCAGTGAGCGCAGTTGACTCTATATATGGATCGGGCTGCATGCCGCAGCGATATAGCACTTGGGTTGTAGGAGCCCCTCCGGAGTCAGCACATCCCAGTGAGCACAGTCGACTATATATATGGATCGGGCTGCACGTCGCAGTGATATATGGATCGGGCTGCATGCCGCAACGGTTATGATATGGTACCTATTGTGCGTGAGTGCTGAGTGTGAGTGCTAATTGATGAGAGTTGAGTCATGAGTTACTAAGAGGCTTGCCCGAGCGGCTATATATATATGTACGAGTTATGTTTTGCCCGAGGGGCTTGTTTATGAAATTACTGTTTGCACTCATCTTTATATTGATCCTCTATTGAAAATATAAAACAAATGTTTTGAACAACTTTCATTGAAACTGGAGTTTTTACGAGATATTCAGAATTTAATTTCTGATTGGTTTTGTTACTTCCACTGAGATTTTCATGTTATGAGATGTATATGAGTGACCGAGAGGTTTGCCCGAGGGGCTGTTTATGATTTATGTTTACCCGAGAGGCTGTAAACGAACTATGTTTTGCTCGAGGGGTCGATTATGATTTTCATCACTTTCACTATAAACTACATTGAACCTCTATTGAAACTGTTAGAAAGACATTTTTCAAAGGATTTTACTGAAATTAGACTTTAATGAGATGATTTGATTTGTATCCTGTTTTGGAAACATATTGTACCCACTGTGGTGCTATGACGTGGATTACGTGATTTCTTACTGCTCGGTCCTTATTTACATTTATTACTTAGTGAGTTGGCGTACTCACATTACTCCTTGCACCTTGTGTGCAGATTCAGGTATTTCTGAACCTAGTGGCAGGTGTTGATTACTCAGTGGCAGGTTTATCGGAGTTAGCAAAGTAGCTGCCTGGCGTTCGCAGCCATGCTTTTCTCCCTCCTTATTCTTCCTTAGTGTATTTTTGGTGATTTTTCCTGGCCATGTTGGTCTTGATGTGTCAGACAGTTGTAGTAGATGCTTATGACTTGTAACACCCCAATGTCGGGCTTGTGTATTTATTCCGCACTGGTTATTTAGACTTATACTATGAGATTTCTTGTTAATTATTGGCTTAAAAATGACTTTTACAGAATAATGGTTTGATTTGGGAATCGTGTCGGCTGGCCTAGTTTCGTGATAGGCGCCATTACGACTGTGTCAGTTTTAGGGTCGTGACAGAGAGGCAGGAACAAGATGATAAAAAGATTGGACTGACAAGAAACTCAAATGATGAAGCCCATTCCAGTTTGAAGCTGCATCACAAGAAGGAACATGTAATGGAACATGTGCTTCCACCCGGGGCAACTTGACTGGGCGAACTGACTGGAGAGGAAATGATCCTCAAACCTCTAGGGAACCTGTCCATAAACCTATTCCTCAGTAAGAAAACCAGGAAGGAACATGCAAAGAAATTGATCATCCTATTGTAACATCCACGAAATTGAATTTGGATGAACGTCGTACATCTGTTGATCGGAAGATGTTTAGGGGAATGATTGGCTCTTTGTTATATCTCACTGCTAGTAGACCTGACATTATTTCCAGTGTAGGCCTTTGTGCTAGATTTCAGGAAAAAATCTAAAGGAGTCTCACTTGAAGGATGTCAAGAGGATCTTGAGATATCTAAAAAGCACCACTGATCGTTGTGTATGCTATCCAAAAGGTAGTAATTCTGATTTAGTGGGATATGTTGATGCTGATTATGCAGGTATTCTTATGGATAGAAAGAGCACTTCAAGTATGGCACACTTTCTTGGCTCATGTCTTGTATCATGGCCACTAAAAAGCAAAACTCTATGGCTTTATTTACTGCTGAAGCTGAGTTGTATCGCCGTCTTTTGTGATAACACTAGTGCAATTAGTATGACCAGAACGCAGTCCATCACAAAAGAACTAAGCACATAGATGTTGGGCTTTGTTTTCACAAGGTTAATTTTGAGAGGTATTGATCACTGTGGAATTTTGTGCTACTGATAAGGAAATCGCTGACATATTCACAAAAGCTTTAAGTAGGGATCACTTTGAAAGGAACATGTTAGAATTAGGGATGATTAAGATCACCGAAAAAACTGGTTCTGACTCAATTATTGGTTAGATAATTTGTGAAATTTATGAATAATTAGATTAGATATTGCTCAGTCTTATGCTTTTATTAATATACTCTTGTGCCATGTACTAAAATATCTCACTAATGTCCAATGATATTATCCTTATTTTCTTGGAAAAAATCAGTCTTACACAAGAGAACTATTAGTGAAGAATCTAGTTCGTCGAGCTTATGAGCTATGTATCCTACACAACGCATAATTTGAAATAACTGCACATGGATCATGAGCTTAAAAGAGTCTCACTTTATCCCAAACTACTTTTGGACCAATTAGTTACAAACGAACCAATTTCATCAAGAGTCGCACACACCATAATTACCGAAATATTTGGGGAAGAGTCAAACGTCTTTTCAAACTGAAACTTCATATGTGATTAGACTTCTAGACTTCTAAAAGGTGTCTTTATACACTCAACATTTCCCTCTTTAAATTGATCTGACCTTACCCTCTTATCTCATATATTTTTGAAAGATCAAGATATCCAAAACCTCAAAACTCTCTCCGTTTATCTCAAGTTTCTAAGCTAATCAAATGGCAATACCTATGAGAATCCCAATAAACTCTGAAAACCTTTCCTCACCACCCAAAGAACCTTCACCTAAACTTTCAGCCACCCAAACCCCCAAGAAAAAGCATATCAAAATGATTGCACGAAAATAGCAGCAAGAAATTGATTGAGAAGCTACAAGCAGTCAAGCAGAAGAACACCAAAATTCTGATGATCTCGTCTGAGGGGGAAGAACCTGTTTCATCTGATTCTATAAGGATTAGAGTTTATCCTTAGGTTTGCAAGAGTTTGTAAACTTTG
This sequence comes from Nicotiana attenuata, assembly GCF_001879085.1. Classification (NCBI taxonomy): domain Eukaryota; kingdom Viridiplantae; phylum Streptophyta; class Magnoliopsida; order Solanales; family Solanaceae; genus Nicotiana; species Nicotiana attenuata. Next base: position 207,950 of record NW_017671527.1, read on the forward strand.
TTGTTGTCTCAGAGTTGTAGTAAAGTGTTTTGAGAAAGTCCTACTAGGTAGTAGGTCGTGATTTTTTTTTACCTTTTGAGCCATGTGTTTTCCACGTAAAAATACTAGTGTTCGTTAATTTTTGCATTTATTATTCCGCAACTGTAGTGTAAGGAACATGTAGAAGAACCAGGTCCTTCTATAATATGTGCACACGTATAACTGGACACCACACAAATCACTCCCTCCCCTCTTGTGTGGTATAGAAGTATAAAACATCAGGATCCAAGTTCTTCCACTTCACAACCATCAATCTTTCATAATGGTGGAAATAAAGATGACATTGTTGAAGTAAGAAGATTTAAGAGATTTAGAAAAGAAAAGAAATATGGAGATAACTTTTACATCTATTTAGTAGAAGGTTCAATTGATAAAACTGAAAATAAAAATCCTTACTCTTACTTTATAGAAAATGATCCCATTACTTTTAGTGAGGCCATCCAATCTCTAGATGCACCATTACGGATGGAGGCTATCCAAGATGAGATAGATTCCACTATGAAAAATAATACTTTGATCCTAACATATCTTTCACCCGGTTGCAAACCCATAGATGATAAATGGTTGTTCAAGAAGAATTTAAAGGTAGACGATACCGTGGATAAATACAAGGCTCGCTTTGTGGTTAGGGGCTTACCCAAAAGTACGGTATTGACTATTTCGATACTTATGCTCCTGTGGCTAGAATAGTCACGATAAGGGTGCTTATTGCACTGGCCTCCATTTACAATATAGTAATTCACCAAATGGATGTCAAAACTGTATGTTTGAGTGGTGAATTAGAAGAGAAAATCTATATGAGATATTCTGAGGAGTTTGTAGTTAAAGGACAAGAGATGAAAGTTCGCAAACTTGTAAGATCATTGTATGGGCTAAAACAAGCCCCTAAGCAATGGCATCAAAAGGTTGATGAAGTAGTTTTATCTAATGGTTTTAAAATCAATATATCAGACAAGTGCGTTTACTCAAAATTCGAAAAAGCAAAAAGAGTTTTCATTGCTTGTATGTAGATGATATGTTAGTTTTTGGCACAAATATAAAACATCTCAAGACCACCAAAAGATTCATATCCGCTCAGTTCCCCATGAATGACATGGGAGAATCGGATGTTATTCTTTGCATAAGAATTATTAGAAATGGTAGGGGGTTTTTTCTTAACACAATCTCATTATATTGAGAAAGTGTTAAAGAAATTCAATCAGTTTGATTATAATCATGTTTCTATACCATGTGATCCATGTTTTAAATTGGAAAGAAATAAGGGAAGGCCAATTGCTCAACCCGAGTATGCTAAGTTGATCGGGTGCTTGATGTACTTTATGACCACTACGAGACCCGATATTGCATATGCAGTGGGTAAGTTGAGTAGATATACATGCAATCCGAGTGATTATTGTTGGCATGCTATAAGACGAGTACTAAAGTATCAAAAAAAAAACTCTAGATTATGGCATCTATTATAGTGGTGATCCCGCTATACTAGAAGGGTATTCAGATGCAAGTTGGATAATTGATCAAGAGGATTATTCCTCAACAAGTGGATGAGTATACCTACTTGGTGGGGTGCAATATCTTGGGGATCTAAGAAGCAAACGTGTCTTACAGATTCAACTATGGTTGCAGAATTTGTAGCCTTGTCATCCGCTTCTAAGGAAGGGGAATGGTTGAGAAATTTGCTTTTTGATATTCCATTATGGCCTAAGCCCATGCCACCAGCTATATATATATACATATATATATATATACATATATATATATATATATATATATATATAATGGAAAGTCAAGGCATATTGGCCTTAGACATAGTTATATCAATCAATTAATTAAATATGGGGTGATCACTGTTGACTATGTACGCTCATTTAATAATCTTGCCGACCCATTGGCTAAGGGATTAGCAAGGGACATGGTGTGAAAATATAAAGGGGGTGGGGTTAAAACCCATAAAGAAAGACCATTAAGGGTGAAGCCTCAAGTTGACGCTTGATACAACATCCAATCTCGAGTTCAATGAGTGACAACATTCTTTATTGGTTGATAGCACTTGGTATTACTGTCCTAAAGTAAGTGCTTTGTCCTGCAATTTGTTAAAAGAAAGTTGAATTTATAAATTCTTAATAGACCTATTGATGGGTGTTCTTGCAGGAGCATGTTAATAAGGGTCTACCAATGTGTATGCGAAGTGGGCCGCTTCAAGAAGCTCGGATTTGGCTTGTATGCATTCGCGAGAGGATTAGAACACAAGGCCTTATGGTGTTGGTTGTTGATACCTAATTTTTCCCTATGTATTTTTATATATACTCAAAATATTCTCAAAATAGTATGTACATGCATATATAAGCATACCCAAGCTGGTATTTTTCCTTATTTTAAAAATTTTTTAAAATCACTTTGTTGTCTATTTTAATAGTACAAAATTCAATAATTATTTCCAGACTATAATTTTTAGTGAATAATTTATCTTATTCTCATATTTACACCCAGATATAATTAAGGTGATTTTTTACATATTTTAAATCATTTATTTGGTAGTTTTAAAGCTAAATTGCTATAATTGCAATTATAGCCTATTTTCCAATTAATGGTATTTTATAATTAAAAAATCGCTCCCAATGTTTTTTAATTAACATTTATATGTTATTACTCAATTTAGTGCTTTTAATTGGTTTTTAAAACTATTTTAACTATTTTTATTAAAATAAAAAGGGAAGAAATGGCTGTTTAACATTTAGCCTCGTTCATTTCAATTATAACCCCTTTACATTCTAATTTTAACCACAAATTGAACCCCCAATTTCAACCCCAAAACCCCCGACCCAGTCCTCAAATCACCCGACCCATATCCAATTTAATGACCCGGTCCAACTTTAATCTAATCTGAGCCGTTAATCAAATGAGATCAACGACCCAGGTTTTATTTCCAAAATTAAATTCAACAAACCCCCCCCCCCCAAACCCCTAATTTCAGAGACGGTCTCTCTCTCTCTCTACACTGACTCTTGCTCTCCCTTCTCTCTAGAACCTTGTGGTTCTCTCCTTCGTCTCCGATGATCGACCGCCTCTCCGGCCACCTCCAGCCTCACTTCTCTCGACCACCAGCCACCGTGAAACCTTGTCTTGTTGATTCCCTCTATCTTCGAGACTCCAGAAACCTCCACCATGCAAGATGGTCATCGGAAGCTCTGCCTGGTTTGTCTCCGACCTTTCTCCGATGGTTTATGATTCGATGGTGCTGCGAGCATCATTATTAACGAGTTTCACAGCCAGGGTTCCTTACCTCTCACTGGTTTATTACGAAACCTTAATTTTCTTTAAAACCTTGTCTTTTTAAACGATTTTTAACTTATTCTTTTGTTTTTTACACTACTCTCTACTAGATCTTTTCGATTGTTCAAGTTTTCAATGTTTTATTCTTCTTTTAAAACTAGGGTTTCCTGAACCCTTTCGAAATCACTATATCTTCTGATTTTTTGAGTATTATGTGTTTATGTTTGTGTTATGTACTTGTTGGTGTGATCTTCTGGTTACTCTCCGAGTTCTATGATTTAATTTTGCTATGAGGGTTCCAGCCTTCTATTGATTTTGTGATTTCTTGCTTAGGGTTCTCTGATTTTCATGCCTATTCTGTTTTATAGGTCTAATTGTTCAACGTTTACCTAATATTCTGTTGATTTTGTGCATCTCTTCGAATCCCTGAATTTGTATATGTTTTCCTTAGAAGTTTTACACTGACTTTTGAATCACTTCCTTATTTATGAAATGCTCTCCTTGCTTAGTACTGATTCCCTGTGATTTTCAATTTCATCCGTGATTCTTTGAACTAATTTGTGTGCACAATATGTTGTCCTTATACTTTCCTTACTTGAAATATTCTGTATACTTTTACTACTCCTATTATGGAAATACCAGTCTTGCAAATAATAATTTTCCTTATTTGATACAATTTGTACCTGTTTGAACTCTGACTCCTTAATTGAAGGGAGTCCGAGCTTCTAATTGATTCTAATTGGTATTATTTCCATAACTATGATCAGTCTATACGTATTACCTTATTTTCACTTAATTTGAGAGCTATAAGTACCCCCATTCTCTTTTGCATTACACACTGATACATTGCACAACATACACAAGAACAAAAAGGTTCATTGCTCTGAACTCTCTCTTACACACATAAGTATACTCAGTGTTCTCTTTTGTTGTCTACACATCCTCTCCCATTTTCCTGTTGATTACTGATTACTCAGTCGGCTGAAAGCTAAGACTGATTGATCTTTGGGGGCTGCTCCATTATTCTACTGCTCTATACATTGTTGATTGCTTGGTCTGCATACTACTGCTCACTTCCCTGCACACTACTGCTCTACACTATCTCATCCTTGACGGGTATGCCCTCTATTTGATTTGTAGCATCCAAAACAATATGCTTTTATACATGCTGCACTTTATTTTGTTTCTTCTATGCTTTTACTAGCATGACCCCTAGGTGACTATCCTCCTATTTATCCAGCATGCCTATGGGTTTGCTTAATGCATGTTCTCTCCTACTCCCTAGCCCAGTACATTCTCAGCATGTGATCATGAGCCCTTTTGGTTGAAACCTGTTAACTGTCTAAGTTTTGAAATGCTTTATTTTGGTATCTAGGTGCAACTGTGTTGTTACATGTGAACTATTTACCCCACTCCCCTTTTCCCTGTTTGTGTCTACTGCCCGAAACTATATGAGGTATTTTGGTTCTGAGTTTTGTCAAAACTGCCCCATTGTTTTTTCTTTCAAAGCTGGTTCTACATGGATCATTCTTTTTTAAAACTGCTTTTCAACTCAATTTCTTTAAAGAAATTTCTATCACTCTCACTACTCCTATAGTTTTTGTTCTACCCCCCTTCGTGTAAGCATTGCCTTGGGCACCTTTGAGTACCCATTGAACTTTGATGCACAAGGCTGGTAATTCCACACTGCACTTGTTCAAATATTTTTGTAATGTTTGGGTGCTGGTATTGGCCAAGGACCCCCATTGGGCCCTTAGGGAGCTTTGCCGCACCCAAACCATGGTCAAGGCTGTGAAACTCGAAAGAAGTGAGGTTGGAAGATTGGGCCTGGTTGAAGGCTCCCCATAGAGTAGCTTCTTATTTTATTTTTTTTCAATATGTAATTCAGCTATCATGGTTTGTAATAATTTGTAAACAACTGATTGGGGTTATAGTGAAATTGGGAGGGATTATGCATGCTTAGTTTAATTAATGGGTAGAAAACATGTATATAGGGTTTTACTTACCAATTTGTGCAATAGAAGCCATGCGTAGGACATGCATCTTACACCTAGATATCATGTTTTAGGCTCTTTACTTTCAGATTGTTATACTCACTTTGCGATCAGTTAGTAATCAACAAATAACTGTTATGAAACTACTACAGCATTTAGAGACCATGCTTTAGGAGCTTTATGTGCATTAGACATCATGTTATTTGGGGTTGCAATTGTTGGACGCCTTACTAGCTGTTTAATTTAACAACACAAGTTTGTTTGGCAGCGTCTTCTCTTTAAAACTGGAATCAATATGCATGTTCACAACTTTTTTTTAAGACAAGAAGGCAATACATACATCGCCTAGGCAAGCTTTAGGCCCAATAATAATAAAGATGATTGATTTTGTTTTACTAGTTTCAAGCTACTCAACCTTTTAACTTCCCCAACTCTTTTATCCGTCTCTCTGAAGTCCACTCTTTTACTGAAAATCTCTTTATCTGGAAACATGTTTCGTATTTATATTCTCTCACTAATTTCCTGATTCGTGCTCTATTATGCTTTTAAATTACTGGTACTTTTCCGCCCAGGATCACGTTATTTTGACACTTGTTTACTTAAACTATTGTATTTTCAAATCCTTTTTTTTGAACGATGTTTTGACAGTTCCCTCACCTTTACTTACTCAACTGTAAACTTAGTTGTATTTCTGCAAGTCAAACACTCTTTGGATCACTCAGTTGTGGTTAAACCTTCTGCTAAAACCGTCTTTAAACTCACGTTCTTTTAAGACCTTAAATGTGTTTGAGGCGTGCTAATTACATGTTTACTTGTGAGGGATCTGTGAGCCTCTTATTTGCCCTTGAATGGTTCCTTTATGTGTAGTCCTACTTGTTATGTATATCGCCTAGCATTTTGTCCTTTAAACCTCAGGGTTCAGCCTAGACCTTACCTTGTAGGAATAGTGGTCCTAAATACCCTCTAAGACTTATAGGACGGGACGGGTAATAGCACGCAATAAGCATTCGTGACCAATCCACATGTTTAAATAACCTTTACGGGGTGGGAAGGGTAGAATATGGAGATGAAGACCGATGCACTAATATCACGTGCGACCCCTCTTTGAGGAGTGATTGCTGGGTATTGCATTGAAGTGATCCATATTAATCATAAACCTAGGATCCCTTTTCCTTTGTTTGTCTTTGTTTGCTCTCTTTAGAATTGTTTAGACCTTTCAAATCTCTGCTCTCTTTCTACTTACTTTCACAAGTTTCAATTTAATAGCAAGTCCTTATTTGAGCCTTGATTGATTATTTGGAAAGACACAATATAGCATGGCCAGGAACCACACTAGTGGATCTTGAGGGGTGCCTAACACCTTCCCGTCGAGATAATTTCTAGCCCTTACCCGAACTCTGGTTTTCAAATTCAAAACCCTTAGTGTCCTAATGCACTTAATCATTAGGTGGCGACTCTTCAAATCCAAAAAACCAATTCCCAAACGGGAATAGAGTTGTCTTCCCGAATGTCGTAAACCTAATTTCGCTTTAGAAAAAGGGGGCGTCGATAGCGGGGCGACTCTGCTGGGGATTCTTTAGGCTTCTACCACTTCATGGTATATGTGACTTTACTGTTTTCTTTATTGCTTTGTTTAATACCTTTTATTCGAAACTAACTTGTCTTTTTGTTTCCTTTTTCTTTAGCGATTTCATTTACTGCTTTCTTTCAATACCGTTGTAATTTTCGAGCAATTGTTGTAACCATTATGAACGTGAAAATACGTGACAATCTGTTTCACTTTTTGTAATTGAATCTTCAACATCATATTCCACTCGTGCCAAACAAATACCATAGCAACGCTTGATGAGTGGTTGCGCTCTTCCGATATTATTACCCCCTAAATTTTGGCAAAGGCGTATTTGCGGTAAAACTAGTCGATCAGCGGTGCGGTCGACGGTTCCGTGCCTTTCCCTCTTGAGTTGTCCGCTCAAGGGTACCGGTCTAGCACCCCATAGAAACCATATCCCGTTTAACTGGTCATGCATCACTGTCCAAACCTAGTCGAGTCAGTTATGCTGTCCACATAATGACTCTTTAGGATAGCCTTATCGAAAGTCCACTGGGTTCTCCTGGGACCCAAACGGACAACACCATACTTTGTGCATTTATTTGGAGAACTAAATGCTGATAGATTGGTATTTCGATTTGGGGACCTTGAAATGACGCCGCTGCTCGAGGAAATAGGAGAATTAGCCGGTATTCCTTGGGAGACTCCGGGTTTGCTCATGCTAGAAAACCGCAAGGGTAAAGGTTTCTTCAAAATGATGGGATTCCTATATTCCCTTCCACTACCTGTACGAGAGGTATGGTCATGGCAAGTCCTACCGCACCTATCCAGACGAATTCACCCTCACCTCATTGCGGCATATCCACAGGAGGGTTTTCGTCTTCATGTTCTGTTTCTTGGGGATGATAGTGTTTCCCATGAAGAAGGCTAGGATCCACACCAGACTAGCCATGGTCACCAAGACACTAATGGGGGGGATTGAAGGGCAACATTTCAGCATAGTGCCCATGATCGATGCGGAGAGCTACCGAGCTTTGGAAAATTGTCAACGAGGGGCCAGTCATTTTGAGGGTTGCAACTTATTACTCCAACTCTGGCTCATAGAACATCTCCAAAAGGGTCGATACCGCCAAGAGCTTCTGTGAAGGCCGTGGAATGATCATATAACCTTTCACCATCCCAATAGAATGAACTACATTCCTGACATGTTTGCTCGGCTAGGAGATGCTCGAGGATGGGTGGAATTGTTTGAAAACTTGAATGAAGACAAAGTACAGTGGATGTTCGAATGGTTCCCCACTGGAGAATTCATCATCCGCTCTCGGGACGCTCCATTTCTCATACTCATTGGTCTGAGGGGAACTTATCCCTTTGTCCCTCTCCGGGTCATGAGGCAAGCGGGGAGAAAGAAAGTCGTACCAAAGGTAGAAAAGATGAGTCATTTCAGGGCTAATTTCCAAGACGATGATAGCCCATGCAAATGTCAAGCCCAACAAATGTGGAACAGCAAGGTCGTCCTGGAGAGGGATTCCATAGAACCTGACAGGTATCATGCCGGCTACACCTTATACTATCCAGGTTGGCTAGAAGAAGATCATGCTGGGTTAGGACAACCCAGATATGTTCGAGGTCACAGGGTCATCGAAGAAAGGACTGAGATACAAGTTAAGTACAACCAGTTGCGCAAGCGGATCAGGGAGTGCGAGAGCGAGCATCAGGAGATTCAAGANAATCCTATCTTAAACGTGCAAACTTTGAAACCAACTTATATTCCTTTGGGGTACATTTATGCTAAATTATGCTACTCATGATTGTTTTAAAATTTAAACTAACTCCCATTTTCCAGGAGGGTCCTGAGAATTTCCCGTCATACCTGTTTTGGTGCTTGCTTTTCCTTGCGGAGAGCTCCTCCGAAAAAAACGAATTTTTCTGCCCCTGTTTCAAGCAAGAACATTTTGTCAGTTTTAAAACGGTGGTGGCTGGTTTGTGGCCTTGACTTTGAGGGTGATTGCTCCTTTTCTTCCCATGATCGCTGATTCCATTTGAAGACCTTGCTTGTTTGGTGACTAACCACTTTCCTCTGTCATCTTTACCATTGAAAATACCTCTTCTCCATTCACACCCAACACCCTCTATCTGTTGCATTGCTCATGAACTGGCATCTACCCAACCTTTGTGTCTCGCATGAATCCCAAAGCACGCCCATTACCCCCACTCTGTGTATACGCTGTTCTTTCTTGACTTAACCATTGGCTTCGGCCTTGAGGTCTGTTGCTCCTTCATTTTGATTTCCATTTGACGACCTTGCTCATTCCTTGACTAGCCACTTCCTTTGTAAGCCTTGACCCGGAAAACGCCTCTTCTCGTTTAGGCCCAATACCCTTTATCTGTTGCACCGCTCGTACCGACATTTACCAAACCTTTGTGTTTCACCTGGACTCCCAAGCATATTAATTGTTACCAACTCAGCGCGCATGTTGTTCTTTCCTGATTTGAATCAATGGCCTTGGCCTCGAGATCTATTGCTCCTTCACCTGCCATATTCCAACAATAACTTTGATTTCTTCTTGGAATACCTCGCTTGTCACTGGTTTACCACCCTTTTTGTCAATCTTTTCACAGAAAATACCTTTGATCCGTTCACCCTAGCCCTCATTCTGTTGCATCATCCATGAATTGATACATACCAAGCCTTCGTATTTTACACGAATCCCAAAGCATGTTGACTGTTACCAGCTCAGTGCTTTTGTTGTTCATTCCTGACTTAACACTTTGATGTGTTCACCAGATCCGTTTTGTTCACTTGGAAAGCTTGATGGCAGATTTTGAAGTCATTTCTCACTTGTTTTGACCACACAGACTCAAGAGGAGGAAGTAAAACAAGGTGGGAGAAATAGAGTAAAGGATAATGGAAAGAGACGATTCGTAACAAGAAACCTACAGAGTAGCAAACCATCAGATGTGGATACTGACTCTAGCGACCCTGACATGCACCTGCAGCCTACTCTGTTTAGCAAATATGATGTTCAACTCTTGTTGTACCTTTTCGCCGTGAAACTGGGCTTCAATGCTCCGCTTGCCCGATCTGATTCGCCATCCTTAGTCGACTTGTGGTGCCCGTAGGGTGTTACCATCAAGCCTCTTTCCTTTTGAATTTTCCCTCGTCTCACCGTCGCCTTATGGTGCCCGTGAAGGTTTTCACCAATAAGACTCTCTCTTTTTTTATTTCTCTCATCTTTCATTGCCTTGGGGTACCCGCGAGGGTTCTCATCAACAAGACTCCCTCATTCTTAATTTCCTTCGTTTGGACCGGAGTGTTGCCCCTGATATGACTCACCTCTGCTCGCCTGACTTGGCATCTCTCGAAGATTGATCAGAAGGTCTTTCTTTGGACCGTAATGTGGGCTTTTGGATAGGGTTAGAAAGAAAGGGTATTAGAGGCTCAATTCATCATGGGTTAAAAATTACAACTTTTGGAATCAGATTTCCCACAACAACCACAACTTCTGCCCCAGTTTCCTTTTTGGGGACTTTTGGGACTTTTATTTCGGTGTGACTGAACCTCAGAGAGAGGCTGCCTACGTACCCTTTCGGGATCAAGTCAAACGTAGTTCAGGTCATAAAAATTACTTTGTTGTTGCGATCTCTCCTTTTCTTCCACTTTTCCTTTTCTTTTTCTTTTCATTTCTTTCCTTTTCCTTCTCTTTTCTTTTCTTGTCTTTTTCTTTTCTCTTCTTCTTTCCTTTTCTTTTCTTTTTCTTTTCTCTTGTTTTTTCTTTTCTTTTCTTTTTCTTTTCTCTTCTTTTCTCTTTTTCTTTTCTTTTCTTTTCTCTTTTTTTTTCTTTTTCTTTTTTCTTTTCCCTTTATTTTTCCTTTTCTTTTCTTTTCTCTTCTTTTCCTTTTCTTTTCTTTTTCTTTTCTTTTTTCTTTTTCACTGTGTTTCTCTTGTTTCTCCACTTTCTTTCCCCGCTCAGGCTTACGAGTTTTATTATTGATTCCGAAAGAGGGGTGTGCAAGAAAATAACCGAAGCTCAAAGGGGTAACAAAGGATAAAGTGTTTGAATAGCAGAACAAAATGCCTTCGTCATTCCAATCTCCAAAACATGCCAAGTACAAACTACACAATTAAACAAGCATACGTAACATACGTAACATCTTTTGATTGCACCAGAATTACTAACCATATCTACACATTTTCCTTCTACATTTGTCAATTACCCAACACCATTGGACAACAATCTCGGTACCACGAACGGCCCCTGTAGACTTGGGGCAAACTTGCCTTTGGCTTCAAACCGGTGTGGCATGATGCATTTCAACAGTATTTCTTTATGTTCCGTTTGCCCCAGTTTCACATAATTTGGGCTCGAAGTGATCTCAAAATGCCCTTACGTATTTCCCTCGAATGTCCTTACATCTTCAACATTGTTTCATTGCTTCATTACTAAACTGACTTTTAAAACCAGGCTGAGAATTATGCGTGCATGTCATGTCACCAGAACCAGCATGAAAAGAATTGCAAAAGGAGAAAGGAACTAGATAAAATGACTAGAAATGGCGGGAAACAGAGAATTGCATTAGATTGACGGTGAAAGGGTTAAACAACGAAACAAGCAAACTAGACTAGAGTTACAACCCTTGAACAAACCTAAACAGCACTACACAAGCTACTACGACGAGACAAACAAGACAAAGTGAAAGGATAGATGGGTTTGAGTCACAAGACAATATCCGGATTACAACCCTGAAAATAACCCGGACAACAGAAATGACAATAAAATAAGCCACCAAAACTCCACTCTAGCTAACCAAGAGTTGGAGCGTCTTTCCAATCACCAAACTCGACACCTTAGCCACTGGATTGCCCATCAAAATTGCTGGGACCTTCACCAATTTCAATATCATTGACTTCATTCAACGAGTTTTCCGAGAGGATTCTCGTACTCCCTATCACCATGGATCTTCCCCACAAAATGTGCATCATCATGTGCAGGTAAAGGCTTCTGTGCAATGTTCTGAGTGTCACTGTCCTGGACCGCAATTATCCCTTCCTGAATCATTCTTTCTATCTTTCTTTTCAAATCCCGGCAACTTTCGACATCGTGCCTCTGGGCATTGGAATGGTATTCACACCTTTTAGAAGCTTCTTGCACGCTTGTCCACATGATTCGGAGGAATGGGTGCAATCAGGTTATATTGTTTTAGCTTCTCAAACAAGTTTGCATATGACTCTCCCAAGGGAGTGAAAGTTTCCTGCTTCTGTGCCCTCTCCTGCTTGAAATTTTGGCTGGCCCGCAAACCTGCTCCAGGGGGATTCTTGTAGGCTCTTGGGGGTGGGTAAGCATTTTGTGGAGCCGGGTACCAGAAAAGTGGTGTATGACTCTGGGAGTTATGTGGAGAGAAGTAGCATTAGGAAGGGTCACCTGGCGTACAAGGATGTCCACGAAGACGATGTCGGGGCCGGGAGTGTTGATCAGAAAAACCCATCGGATCACCTTTTATGCTTCCCCTTCCCCCACCCAAGCTTGCTGGGATATTCGCAATGTCTTTCGCGCAACTCATGAGCTTGCCTGACTTGATTCCCTCTTCTACTAGCTCCCCCATTCTTAACACCTCATCGTGAGCAACCTCGGAGGGATAATATTGGGCGTTATGAGCTTTGGGCGGTTGTTCATTGTTGAGAATTGTGGATGTGAACGGAGGGCACTTCTGGGAAAAGATAGTTGGACGACGAGTGATGGAGCTACTAGGGTAGCTGTGATAAGCGGGTAAGTATGGAGAGGGTGGAGGATCGCCTGGCGTTGTGTCCGGAGTTTGGGTAAGGACAGCGTCTAGGAGGCTGGGTGGTGGCGGGGGTGGTGCCTTCCCAGTCATCCATGCCCGATACATGTTTGTCACGTGTTGTCTCAACATCTTTACCTCTTCTACCAACCCGTTGTCCTGTTCAACCAGTTGCTTTCGGGCGTCGGTAGCAACCCACTCACTTCTATTGTTGTTTTCCATTGCCTTTGTCCTTGTGTTGTAATGAAGAGTTACCACTTTAAAACCACAAACCAACCACCTCTCTGGAATGACATGACAAAATGAAACCATCACGTTAGCGTTAGGGCATTTAACATATTGGTACCCGCACATTTGGAGAGTGAATGCACCTAGGCAGTTAACAGTTCCTATTATGCTTTTGCTTGGATTGCATGCGTCATCCCGGCTTTATTTACCAAGCCTTTCCTTTAATCCTCCCTCGTGTTTTCCTTCGTTTGTTTCTTGCCTTTCCCTCTTTTTTTTTTTGCTTTTCTCTCTTATTTTTCCCTCTTTCTTTTCCTTCTTTTCCTTTTGCCTTGGTTTTTCCTTGTTACTATTCGCTCCTTTCCTCACAATTGTTTTTTCGCTCTTTTCTTTCCTTTGCTCCCTTTTTATTTTCTCTTGTTTGCTTTTGTTTGGTTTCTTATTTTCTTTTTGTTTTTCTTTTTCCCTCTTTTGTTTTTCTTTCCTTTCTTGTTTTTCACCTCTTTCCTTTCGTTCTTTTCTTGTTTTTCCCTTTTTTTCATTTAGTTATGGTCGAATCCTATGGAGATTGCCTACGTATCACAACCCCGCGTGAATCAGACCGAGCGTAGTTCTTGCAGAATAGATGTAAAGTAGAAGCAATTTTTTTTTTGGGATTTTCAATTTTATTGATAGCAAATACGTCTATTACAAAGACTCAAAACTGAAAGATTAAACAACTAACCGACTCTAATGCAGAAAAGAACTGCAGACTCCACCATCCCTATTCTACTTTAAACGAAAATACAGACTCAATCAACTGACTGACTTTTAACGAAAAGGAAATACAGACTCCAGACAACTGACAGACTCTAGTAGAAAACGAAATACAGACTCAAATGACAAACTCTAGTAGCAAAGGAAATACAGATTCAAAGGACAATCATGAATACATTAAAGCTCCTGGTGCCCGTGGGACATCGTTCGGTCTCGCCGTGGGCCTATATGCAAGTTCCCCTTATTTTGAATCGTGCTCATCCTGGACATTTATTAAGGAGATTTGATCACTTATTTTGACCGAAAAGGAAAAAATGACACTATTTTTGTTCAAATTTCCAATTTTAAAACAAACGGCCGGTTTTGCAGTTACGGCCTTTCAGCACTTCGGCGAGAAGATTTTAAGGCTGTGCCTGCTAACCATTGAAACTGACTCAGGGTGGCTGTTCTTGCAAAAACAGCCTTCCGGCGCCCTTTTTGGGGACATTCGGCTTATTTTAAACAAGAATGGCAGCACCCGACTTATTCATGACGAAATTAAAAATTTTGGCATTTTTGGCTATTTTTGAAAAAGGGGAGGTTGGACCCGATGAGGGTTGCCTACGTATCTCACATCCGGTGAGAATCAAACCTGCGTAGTTCGGTCAAATAAACCTAACTATTTTTGAAAACAAGACTCTTTTGTTTTTATTGGCAAATACACTATTTCTGAAAGCAAGATTCTTTTTTATATTTTCTTTTTCAGTGGCAGATAAACAAACTAATTTGAAAATAAAACTCTTTTTTTTTGTTTTTCTTTTCCATTGGTAAACAAAACAAACTAAAAGAAACTACTTTCCTTCTTTTTCTTTCATTTTCTCAAAAATCCGGCAGCATTTCGGCACTACTTGGACATTGGTTCTTCTAGTATAGGTAATTAACTCTCCACACTGCTATTTTCTCTTTTTCTATTTTTGTTTTTTCTTTCAATTTTTCCCAGATATTCAAAGCCGGTCAGCATGCGAGTCCAAAACAGATAAATGCATAAGTAGGATGCATCAGGATGGTCCATTATTCCGGGTACACTTGTCCTAGACGGACCCAACCCCTGTGTTGAGTCCCCTAAGTCAAAATGCACGTGATGTAGATAAGCGTTCCTACTAGGGATCCGTCATGAGGTCAAGTTATTCTAGGTTCGAAACCTGGGTATATGTTCTAGACTGTGTACCCGAGCGGACAACTCGAGTCGAGGAGGGGGCTACGTACCGGGAACCAAAAGGCCATCCGGCTTAGTAACTTGTCCGACCTCTTTCTTATTTCAAGGTATGACACTAACAGAATAGGGAGTCTCCACCATTGAGCACATCCCCGGAGATGAGAAGAGAAGGGTTTCGGCACAATTTATATACAGTTCAGATAATATCAAAGCGGTAAAAAGCAACATTTTGCACATTTAGCATGAAACATGTAGGAAAATCAAATAAAGCCAAACATAACAATTATTCTAAGCTCGAATTCTTAAACCCTGAACCGAAGTTCTGGGTTTGTTTCCCCAGCAGAGTCGCCAGAGCTGTCACAGCTCCTTTTTCACTACACCCGCAAAGGCGTAATATAAAAGGAGTTTTTCCACTTAAAGGACAATCGGAACGAGATTTATTATTAAGATTTTGGAGTCGCCACTTGGGAGATATTGGTGTCCCAAGTCACCGGTTGAATCCCGAACCGAGGAACATATGACTCTGTTAACAGTCCGCGAACCAGAAATCCGAGTAAGGAATTCTGTTAACCCGGGAGAAGGTGTTAGGCATTCCCGGGTTCCGTGGTTCTAGCACGGTCGCTCAACTGTCATATTTGGCTAGATATCTGATTTTAAAACATGTTTTGTCTTATGTGCTTTTTAACTTTAAACCGCTTTATTATTACTTTTAAGAGAATTGCAATGTCATGAAAACACGTCTCGAACCGCGTCACATAAATGCACCCGCGATTTTTGACACATTTCGACTTCGTTGGGATTTGGATTTAGGTCACATAAATGTGCACCCGTATTTAGGAAGGTAAAATTATTTAAAATACGCGCCTGAAGTAGCTAGCGTGTTATTATCTTTGGGGAAAGCCGTGGAATTCGCTAAACGGCCCGTCCCGAACTCTAAATATTGTAATATAGTTAAGAGGGCCACGCAATGTGCGATTTTGTTTGGGCGCGGCGCACCTCTTTTATTTCAAAAGCTAACCTAAAAGACTATGATTTTTCTATTATGCATTGTCTCTAAAAAGGCCTAATTAATTAGTATTGTTAATGATCCATGACTAGATATTCGACCGGATTCAGTCCAATTTTACAATGCTAGCCCATCATGGGCCTTTGCCCAGGCCCAAACAGAATCAAGAGTGTAAATTGAGGCTTAATGGTCTCAGTGTGGGCTGTCAATCCTGGGCTCATGAACAAGCCCAAACGAAATTATTGTAAGGGGTCATGCAACTGAGCTCGTTAACTGAAATAACACACAAAAGAAAACTCCAACTTCAAATACAACTATCAATTTAATTTTAAACTCGTCACTTAGATCTAAATTGACGAGATTTACACGCACCAGAGGATTTAACAACTGGATCAATGTGATCAAACTCAGTTATGACATAGAGAAGCTGTTTCGATTTAAAAAAACAAACTCCAGGTTCCTATTTTTAACAATCACATTAACTTGGGAAGATTCTCAATTAAAAGAGATGACTGGACTGAATTTAAGACGCCTTACAGCTAGAAGTAGAATTATAAACTTGAAATGCAATTCCTATGAGTTAACAGTACTTTGATCCAAAATTGAACATCTAACAGCCAAACTGACATTTACTAAACTATAATCTGTGGCACATTCAGAATAATCAGATGAATCTAAAATAGTTCGTACAGTCCAATACAAACAGTTATGATATGCCAGCCAACTAACTTATAAATTAAATCTAGCTAAAAGGCAGTAACGAGTCCAGCCATGGAGAAACAAGTGAGCAATATTCCATTTCATTTCCAACATTCAAGAGCTACAGAAGTGTACCTGGAACCAAGGTAAAATAAGAGAAGAAGGTATAGTCAGCGACTTCAACAGCAGTTCAGTAGCAGGAATCAGCAGCTTGAGATTTTTTATAAACCCAAAAACAACATCAACAGCCCAGGACCAATTTCAAACAGCAAACCACCCACAAACAACTTGAATAAACCCAAACTAACTCAAAATTGACCCAGGAGGCTTCAGAAACTTCAGTAAACATATATTGAGCTAGAAGNCCCGCAAGGGTATAAAGGGAGTTATTTCCAACTTGAAGTGACAATCGAAACAGGATTAATTTATTAAGATTTCAGAGTCGCCACTTGGGAGATTAATGGTGTCCCAAGTCACCGGTTGAATCCCGAACCGAGGAAATTATGACTCTGTTTAACAGTCCGCGATCCAGAAATCCGAGTAAGGAATTCTGTTAACCCGGGAGAAGGTGTTAGGCATTCCCGAGTTCCGTGGTTCTAGCACGGTCGCTCAAACTGTCACATTTGGCTTATTTATTTGATTTTAGTACATGTTTTAATCTATGTGCCTTTAACTTTGAACCGCTTTTATTATTATTATTTTAAGAGAATTGCAACGTCGTGAAAACACGTCCCGAACTGCGTCACATAAATGCACCCGCGATTTTTAAGACATTTCAACTTCGTTGAGATTTGGATTTGGGTCACATAAATGCGCACCCGAGTTTATGAAGGTAACGTTATTAAAATACGCACTTAAAGAGGCTAGCGCGTTATTATCTTTAGGGAAGGCCGTGAAATTCGCTAAACGGCCCATCCCGAAGTCTAAGTATTTTTGTATAAACATTGATCGAGGGACCCGCAATTTATTTATTTTATTTAGCGAGGCTCATCTCGTTTTATTATTAAAAGGCAAAGCTAAAGTAATCTACAATTTTCTATCATGTATTGTCTCTAAAAAACAAAGGAAAGGCCCTAATTAATTAGTATTGTTAATGACCCATGACTAGATATTTCACTGGATTCAGTCCAATTTTACAATACTAGCCCATCATGGGCCTTTGCTCAGGCCCAAACAGAATCAAGAGTCTAAATTGAGGCTTAATGGTCTCAGGGTGGGCTGTCAATCCTGGGCTCGTGAACAAGCCCAAACGAAATTATTGAAAGGGGTCATGCAACTGAGCTCGTTAACTGAAATAACACACAAAAGAAAACTCCAACTTCAAATACAACTATCAATTTAATTTTAAACTCATCACTTAAATCTAAACAGACGAGATTTACACACACTAGAGGATTTAACAACTGGATCANGTTAAACAGAGTCATTCTTTTCCTCGATTCGGGATTTTTGAACCGGTGACTTGGGACACCATAAATTTCCCAAGTGGCGACTCTGAATCTCTTAATAAACGAATCCCGTTTCGATTGTCCTTTAATTGGAAAAAAAACTCCCTTTATTATACCCTCCTTCCGGGGTGTAGTGAAAAAAGGAGGTGTGACACACAAGATTAAACTAATATCCAAATACTAATCTAACCAAATCAAACTCATCACTCAACTAAAACCAAGAATCAAATGAACTAAAATCTATATGGCTGAACAATTAAGCACAAATTAAATCACCAAATCAGAACAGAATCAAACAAAAATGGGAATTAACCTAAACAATAAACACTACGGGAACAAACCGACTCATCGAGATTATACCTACACATTTAATACCTAAACATTATACCTAAACATTTAGCTAACAGTAACAGACAGAATTAGATTGATATTAAACTAAGCTATCAATTAAAACTATGCAGAACTTAAAACAACATTTCAAAAATACGAATCCAATTAATAAGAACCAGAACCAAAGAAAAACAAAAATAAAAAGAGAAGAGAAACTCACTGATTTCAGACTTGATATGATTAAACCGTCGAAATTGATTTCCGGTTAATGTTATTTGTCTATTTCGTCAGAAATAGGCATATAACATTAACCAAAAATCAGCTAACTTCAAAACCTCCCAAAACAGGTTCGAACCCATGAACCCTAGATTTGAAATTCGGCGAGTTCCGGCGGGATTTGAGGGGTTTTGGTTAGGGATTAGGGATGAGGGAGGTCAGGGGAGTGCAGGGTATGAATTTGGGCGAGTTTGGATGAGTTAGGGTTTTCACCGGATTTTTGATCTAATATTCGAGAGGCTGGGTTGGGATTTGAGCGAAACTAATGGTAGATATGAGAAGAGGAGGAAGAGAAGAGACTGGGGTGTATTTTTGGGGTAATTTGGAGCACCACCGCCGCCGTGGGCGATTTCCGGCAGCGGCGTAAGGCGGAGCGGCGGAGGGGGGGGGGGTAAAGAAGGTACGAGGAAGGCATAGTTTGTCTCTAGGGTTCAATAGAATTTTAAGACATTTTTATCCCATTGCTTTTGAACCATAGGAACCGTTGGATGAATGAAAAGGGACGGGCGAGATTGATTTTAATCTAAAGATATCAAAATGACGTAGTATTGGCATAAAACTACGTCGTTTGAGTGGTCTTAGGGACTTGAAGATTGGACCGGGTAAGGGGGTGTTTGGGCTTGGACTGGGAGCGGTTTGGAAGGGGTTTGGGGTTTGGGCTTGAGTGTTTGAACAAAAATGGCCCAATGTTGGCCAGCCCTTTGCTTCTTTATTTTAATTTCTTTTTATTTGTTTTTCTTCTTTTCTTTTGTATTTTATTTACTTATTTGTTTTCATTTTGTATTTTATGTTTTTCTAACTTTATTAAAATGCAAAATCAAAGACCCACTTTGTTTCCAAAATTAAACTAATTAATTCCTAAAACTCTATTAAATCCTATTTAAAAGCAAACCCATGACAAATTCAACAATTAACAATTAAAAATGCAAAAATGGACTATTTTTGTTATTTTCTTTAAATTTTGTTCTAAAACAGCTTAACCACTAAATAATCCTAAAATATGAAATTAGATCCTAAATGCAAATGTCATGTGTATATTTTTATAAAATGCAAAAAATTAATAGAAAATAACACAAAATTCACAAAAGTGTAAAATAATGAAAGAAAAATTATTTTGTTTGAATTTTTGGGAGTAATTCATATAGGGCAAAAATCACGTGCTCACAAATCATACACGAAGAACAGATAAGAACCCCCAAAACCTCCATCACCAAAGAGAACAGTCAACGTCATAACCGGATGAGATGAGATCAATGGAGTAACATACACAGCCGCGAAAAAGACATCAAAGGTTACTGTCACTCACGGAAAGCGAGTCCGCCAAGTCTTGGATGACGACAATATAACATTTGACGATGAAGACGCATACAACTTGATGATTCCTCACAACGATGCACTAGTAATATCTCTACTTGTACATGATACTAATGTAAAACGAGTTTTAATTGATCCAGGTAGCTCAGTGAACATTATTTTGATGAGGGTAGTAAATAAAATGCAAGCCAATGATAAGGTCATACCAAAGGCATGGTCTTTGTTTGGGTTTGATAATTCAAGTGTTGTTGCGATAGGGGAAGTTTTATTTGCCACATTTTCAAAAGGGGTCATCAAAGATAAGAAGTTCTATCGCGGACATGGCCTATAATATAATCATGGTAAGACATTAATGATATGGATGCTATCCCATCCACATTGCGGAGTCTGCCACCTCTCCTACTCCTAGTAGGGGCAGTTGAAGGAGCAAGCTCGTCAATGATTACAACTTTACGAGGATCGGGTGTTGACGAAGACATGTTTAACAAAGAAAATATAGAGGAAAGATAGAAGAATACGATGGAAGGTTAAGGATATGAATATAGCGGAGAAGGAGAAGGATTTCAAAAAATCAAGTGAGATGAGGTATTTATAAGGAGAGGCAACCGTCATCAAAGTTCATCATTATGAAGTGTCATAATAGAACGGTCACTTTGTGACTGATGCAGCCGCAGAAAAACCCTAAAAAAGCGCGGAGAAACTGCAGAATCAATCAAGTTAAGCCACGTGGCATAGGCATTAAGTGGATGTGACATACGTCGCATCGGTTCTGAAAAGGGCATAATGATACTCGAGAAATGATGGTAAAGAATTCTCGCCATAAATACATACCTCTTCCCGAATATTCAGTGGAGAATATTCAGAAAGTGGAGGGACTTTCTATATTAGTGGAAAAAGGCATGACAGGTGGATTATCATCAAGGTGACAAGGCATGATACGTGGACTATCAATATAGTGACAAGTGGCATTCTCAATTAGACGAGTTAAAGAATGCGAAAAAGACACGGGAGGAACACCCGTGGGGTTACACTGAGAAAAGAACCAGACTTGACAGCTGTAAGAGGAGAAACAAGAGCGGAATGAATAAAGACCGTTAAGAAGGGAAGATGCATGAACCTGTCATAAATAAGGAAGGAAAAATAACATATAATCATGGTTACGAGAAATCCTCAGCATAAATACTTCCGTTACAAATATATATGATAACGGGTAATTAAGACAATTAATGCTATTTGTGAGCCCAAATTAAGTAAGGGAACCGTTATAATTGTATGCTTCTATATAAGGGCTGAGACCTCATTTGTAATATCATCTGATTTTGTTATGGATCCAATATCCACGACCCAATACAGAATATCAGATTGATATATTGATACTGATAAAAACGAATTACACTGAAAAGTAACAATAATTAAGTAACAAAAAGAAAGGGGATGGGAGAGACAGAGCCACAGAGAGAAATAGTGGAGGGAGAGAGAGACCAGAGAGGGGACGTTTTTACAAAATTCAGCCTAACCTCTCCATGCTAACGCCTAGTCCCTATTAATCGATTCGTGATTGAATAATACGCTCAGCCTGTCCGTCTGCCTGGGGATGAAATGTTGTACTAAGACTTACTTGAGTCCCCAATCCTTTTTGGAAGGACCTCCAGAAGTTAGCTGCAAATTGAGCTCCTCTATCCGAGATAATAGATATAGGGACACCATGCAGTCGTACTATCTCCTTAATATAAAGCCTTGCATAATCCTCTGAGGAAGCCTATCAACAATCACCCATATCGAATCAAACTTACGCTGGGTACGAGGTAAGCCTACGATGAAATCCATATTGATTATTTCCCATTTCCAAGTCGGAATCTCCATAGCCTGCAATAATCCACCAGGTTTTTGATGCTCAATCTTAAACTGCTGATAGTTAGGACACTGAGCAACAAATTCTGCTATATCCTTTTTCATTCTGTCCCACCAATATACTTCCCTGATATCATGATACATCTTTGTTGCTCCTGGATGGATAGAATAACGAGAATAGTGAGTTTCTCCCATAACCTGCCGACGCAGCCCTACAACATTAGGCACACATAATCGCCCTTGATATCTGAGGACCGCATCTTCTGTAGTTTCAAACGGTGTCTTCTCCTTCTGAAGGGTAGGTATCTCTATAATGAACTAACACATGATCCTCGTACTGGCATTCCTTTACTTCAGTTACTAAAGAGGATGTTGCTATATCCTGAATAGTAATTCCAATACCACCTGAGTCCAGTAATCGAACTCCAAGACTAGCTAGCTGATGAACCTCATGGGCTATTTCCTTCTTTTCTAGCTGTAAATATGACAGGCTACCCATAGATCTACGGCTGAGGGCGTCGGCTACTACATTCGCCTTCCCCGGATGGTATAAAATATCAATGTCATAGTCTTTAAGTAACTCCAACCATCGCCTTTGATGTAAATTCAATTCCTTTTGGTTGAAGATATACTGGAGGCTCTTATGATCCGTATAGATATCAACATGAATGCCATACAAGTAGTGCCTCCACATCTTTAGTGCATGAATCACTGCGGCTAACTCTAAAGCATAGGTCGGGTAGTTCTTCTCGTGCTTTCTTAGTTGTCTAGAAGCATAAGCCACAACCTTACCATGCTGCATCAGCACACAACCCAATCCAACGCCTGAAGCGTCTTAATAGATAACATAACCATTAGTCCCTTCTGGGAGCGTTAGAATCGGTGCTTATGTTAATCTGTCCTTTAATGCCTGGAAACTCCATTCGCAAGCATCCGTCCATCGAAACTTAGCTCCCTTCTGAGTTAACTTACATGGGTATTCTAATATTTTTTATAATTCATGAAATTCCCCTCTTCAAAGGCCCATAATTCATCCTTTATTCATCACAATTATGCCTTTATTCCACTACTAGGGCAGCATTTCATCTATTCTAAACGTCACTAGTCTTAGACTCCTTTTAGTTCATTCAGGCTATACTGAGCCTTCTATAACTTAGAGAAATCATTAGCTCTCTTATGGGCTTAACCCCAAGGACTTATTCATTCTCGTCACCTTTTCACTCATCTTTTCTTATCCTTCCTCCTGTCTTCCTAAAACCTTGTCGCTCTATCATACTTTAGCTTGCGACCTACACATATCTATTTATACTTATTCGCAACCTTCCTTCAACTTGCTTGCACCATAGATTTCCTTATGTTATTCCGGAATATCAAGCGAGACACCACATACCACTTTGGTCGAAGATGCTAAAAGAGAAGAAAATTCCGTTTCAGGTTTCCTGTAATAACCTGCCAAACGGAGAAGCTACGACCTCCATCGGTGTTGTGGGTCTAGGCCAAGTCTTCACTTCTTCAATATTTTATGTATCCACCTGGATGCCTTCACCCGAAATGACATGCCCAAGGAAGGCTACAGAGTTCAACCAGAATTCACATTTTGAGAATTTTGCATACAACTTTCCTTTTTTGTAGAACTCTGAGCACAGTACGCAAGTGATCTGCATGCTCAGCCTCTGAATGAGAATATACCAATATATATATATATCGATATATATATATATCGATGATATCATCGTAATTGTATTTGTCGATGATATCATCGATATATATATATATATATATATATATATATATATATATATATATATATATATATCATCGATAAATACAATTACGAACAAATCTAAAAAGAGCCTAAACACACGTTTCGTCAAATCCATGAATACTGCTGGCGCATGTGGTCAAACCGAATGACATAACACGAAACTCAAAGTGCCCGTATCAGGTCCTGAATGATGTCTTTGGAATATCTTCTTCCTTAACCCTTACCTGATGGTACCCGGACCTCAAGTCTATCTTTGAAAAACATTTGGCACCTTGCAACTGATCAAATAAATCGTCAATCCTCGGGAGCGGGTACTTATTCTTGATCGTCACCTTATTCCACTGTCTATAATCAATACATATCCGTAAGGAACCGTCTTCCTTCCTCATAATTAACACATGTGCTCCCTGTTAGACCTCCACCACTTTGAGCTCGACTTGACAACGAGAGCGTTGTCATGAGGCATCAAAAGTGTTGCAAGGCAGGTGCACGAGTAGCACCAAGTCAAAAAGGGAAATGGGCAAGTGATGGCCAAGGCTTTGACGGAGGCGAGGCAGCTTGGCAAGGGCTTGAAAATGAGTTGCGGGCTAAGGGTGACACTTGATCATGGCAAAGGCATCAAGGCATGAGGCAGTGATGCCAAGGCAAGGCAAAAACGGAATGGCAAAGGCAGGCTAAAGTGCAACGGAAGGCAGTGCGCGAGACAGACTTGTCATGGCATTAGGGCGCGGGGAAGGGCCATGTTCGTGGGCAATGGCATGGGCAAAATGTGGCACAATGCAGCTGGATACAATGGCATTGGCGCCGGGATTCAAGGCCAAGGCACGAAAATGGGCACCAAAGCTTCAGATGACTAAGTCAAAGGCGGTTACGGCACATGCTGTGCACATGGGCAGCAGTTGAAGCTTTGCTAAAATAGCTGGCAGGGAGTGTTAGCACATTTTAAGGCCATGTTTTCCATTATTTATTGAGCCATGATTTACATGATCCTAGTAGTTGGGGGTTGTCAACTACACTAGGCTAAAGTAGTGGGCTGAGTGGGCAAGTGTCTAAGCCTAAAAATAGGCAACTATTGTAAGAAATGGGGCTGGTTCATGTATTTAATTGGACAGCACCCTTTCCCTTTGTAGGAAGGGTGAAAAAACGTGTAAGAGTACACAATTGAGTTAGGAAGGAGTCCTAAGTCTGGTTTTCAAGAGTGAAAACAACCTAAGGCTAAGAGTAGTCTTGTGAGGGTCAAGAGTGATCTTCTTTTGTACACGACTGTACCTAGAGTTGAGTTTCTTTGTATGCTCGAGTTAAATACAAAGTTGGGAAAAGAGTTTCCTGTATATTGTGCCTTTGTTCATCTATATTTTCTGTCCCTTTACCTATTTTTCGTTGACTAAAATCAGTCCTAACT
Organism: Nicotiana attenuata; assembly: GCF_001879085.1. Classification (NCBI taxonomy): domain Eukaryota; kingdom Viridiplantae; phylum Streptophyta; class Magnoliopsida; order Solanales; family Solanaceae; genus Nicotiana; species Nicotiana attenuata. The sequence goes on from NW_017671527.1 coordinate 232,850, forward strand.
TGCTACATTAAAAAGCTGCCTAAAATATTCTAAGTCCAAAGTTACTGAAATTTTGGCTAAGTGTTGGAGCAGGCTGAAGTCAAGTTGAGACTTGGCTTCCGCGCGGGCTGTTTTTGTGTGACATAAAACACGCCTATGACAACTGGTATCACAGTAGAGCAGGTTCGTGGCGGAGACACGACGGACAGTGGCAGATTTCGTGGTCTTGTTTGAGAAGGCCGGTGGTAACAATGAACTGCGGGAAAGGCTAACGAAACTGGAAGCATTGGTGGAAAATGTTCCTGAAGGTGAAGAAATTCAGTCTCTCGTGACAAGGCTTGCTTACCTTGAGGCGGAATTGGCAAGGCTAAGTCAAGAGAACGCATATCTGAAGGCCGAGACAGTGGTACTGCGACGTGCTATGGGCGAGGATGCTCCTCAATGTGGTGCTGAACGTCTCAAGGTGAAAATTCCTGAACCTAAGGCATTTGGTGGTGCAAGGAGTGCACGTGAATCGGAGAATTTTCTTTGGGATATGGAGCAGTACTTTCATGCTATTCTCGTGCAAGATGAGAAGGAGAAAGTAACCTTGACTAGCATGTATTTGAGTGAAGATGCTAAGTTATGGTGGCACACTCGTGTGGCTGAAGATGAAAGTTTGGGCAGACCAAAGATTGAGTCGTGGGAGCGGCTTAAAAAGGAATTGAAGGATCAGTTCCTTCCTAGCAATACATCTTGGACTGCTAGGGACAAACTGAAAAAGTTGAAACAAACCGGATCAGTTAGAGCATATGTGAAAGAGTTCACTTCTTTGATGTTGAGCATCGGCAACATGTCGGAAGAAGACAAGTTGCACAACTTCATGAGCGGGCTGCAACAGTGGGCACAATTGGAGTTGCGAAGGCAGAATATTCAAAACCTCATAAGTGTTGTGGCTGCGGCTGATGCATTGGGCGATTTTCACTTGAGTGATGAGATTTCTGCTCCAAAGTCCAACGATGGAAAGAAGGACAAGGCGAAGGAGTAGAAGAAATGTGAAAACAACAATGCTAATGAAGATAAGGGGAAGGGAAAGCATGAGGCTGGAACTTCAATGCAAGGAGAAGGGCAGCAAATTCAGTGGTTGTTGCATTTGTGATGGGCCACATCGAGCAAGGGACTGCCCGAAGAAGGCAGTGTCAAATGCTATGACTGCCGCGGACAAGAGAGCTGCATTAGAGGCAATGACTAGCGACAAACAAGTGGCTGGAGTGAATGCAATTGTAGCTGAAGAGAAGGGAGACCAAGGGGCGTTGCTTGTCAACCCCTTAGGACTCATAAATTAAGCTAACCTCGACGAGGACGTCGAGTTTCAAAGGGTGTGGTTGGTTTGTTAGACCTCCGCCACTTTGAGCTCTACTTGACAACGAGAGCGTTGTCATGAGGCTAAGGGTGTACCGTCGGCCGGGCCCAGCCCGGGACCGCGAGCCCACGGGCCAAACGGACCAGTCCCAAACGGTCCTAAAAGCCCACTATGGGCCGGTCCTCTATGCTGAGACCACGATCCCGGGACCGTTTAGCCCGGGACTGGCTGGCGGGCCTGGGCCGGTTCAAACGGGCCTAACGGGCCCAACGACTATTTTTCAATTTTTTTTTAAAAAAGGCCAACGGTTAGAAGTTTAAAAACTAGCCGTTGGCCTGCCAATTTAGCCGTTTGGCTTTTTAAAAAATAGCCATTTGGCCCCCAAACTTTGTTTTAACCCCAAACTTTTTATAATTACACTTTTTCCCTTTTCTCAACTATAAATACCCCCTCATTCTTTCATTTTTACTCACAAAATCATCAATCTCTCTCAATCTCTCTCTAATTTTCCTCTATAATTGCTTACTTTATTATTGCAATTTGTTAAAAATTGTGAAGTTGGTGAATTGAAGTATACAATTTTCAAGAAGTTGTTCGTCAATTCGGTAAACTCGTTCCAACTCTTAAGTTTTAATATTATAGTTTTGTTTGTTTTAGTTTGTATAATTATAATTAATATGGCCTTTTCTTTGAAAAAAATGTTTGGTGGTAAGGGAAAATCTAAAATTGGTGAATCTAGTCGCCAAGCTACTACCCCTCCCCCGGCTCCCCGACCCAGACCTGTTACCCGTCCTCCTCCACCTATTATTCTTGATTGTGATTGTTGATACCCAATTTTTTCCTAAATATTTTTTTAGTCAAAGTACTTTCAAAATAACATATATATATATATATATATATATATATATATATATGCATATATGAGCATACCCAAGTGTTTTGGTATTTTTTCCAAATTTTTAAAGATTTTTTAAACCAATTTATTATTTATTTTAATACTACAAAATTCAATAATTATTCCCAAAAAATTATCATTTTGTGAATAATTCATTTTATTCTCATATTTACACCAAAATATAATTAAGGTGATTTTTGCATATTTTTTACAGATTTATTTGGCATTTTTAAAACTAAATTGCATATAATTGCAATTATAGCCTATTTTACAATTAACAGCATTTTACAATTATAAAATCGTTTCCAGTATTTTTAGATTAATGTTTATACATTATTAGTTACTTAAGTGCTTTTAATTTGTTTTTAAAATCATTCTCACTATTTTATAAAATAAAAAAAGGGGAAAAATGGCCATTAAGTGCTAGCCAGATTTTATTTCAATTGTAGCCACATTGGACCCCCAAATTAGCCCAATTTTAGACCCAATTAATCTAGCCCAACAACCCGTTTGAACCGACCCACCCGGTCTCCCACCTAACCCCTTCTAATCACAGCCGTTGATCTAAAAGATCAACGGCCCAAATACACCCTTTCCTTTTTAATTTACCAAACCCCCCAACCCTAATTCATTTCCCTCTACCCGCCGCCCTTGAATTCCCTTCCTCTCCCATTCTCTCTGCAAACCCTAGTCGCCGCCACCCAAGCTAACCCTAATCCCTTCGATTCTCGCCGGTTTCCATGGCTTCTCAGGCCGTGAAACCCTCATACTCACCTCCTATCGCTCTTGTGCGCTTGGTATTTGAAGGTTTGAGGCTAGACCTCAAAGGTCTCCACCCAGATCTCCGCCGACTTGAGGGTTCCGGCCATCTCCGGCTTGGCTCCGGCATATCTTAGCCTCCTGAGCCTGTTTCCAGTCTTATCCGACTTAGATCGGACATTTTTCGAAGCCTTTCTCGTCCTAGGGTTCACCTGAAACCCTAGCTGTTCGAGGTTTTTCTCCAATTCTCTTCAGATCTGTGTGTATTCATGCTTTACTTTGAGTTTTTAAAAGGTTTCCCCAACTTTTCTTTATAAAATTCTTTTTCCAAAGTCACTTCTTTCTGATTTAGGGTTTCTGAAAAAAATGCTTATGTGTTTTCCGATCTTTCTTCTCCCTTTCTCGTGTATGTTTGTCTCTACCATGTTCTTATGTTTTCTCTTTTTTCTTACATGTTCTTCTACTATGTTTGCTATATTTTGTTCTTCCTTCTACTATGTTTCTGTGCTATGTTTTCACATGCTATGTTTCTGTGCTATGTTTTCACATGCTATGTTCTGCTACTTGCCTTCCATTACGACTTGATATGCTTCGCCTACTGTATTTTTCTACCATGTTCATTAAGTGTTCTTACTATGCCTGCTTAAGCATATTTTCCTCTACTGTTTCTTCTACTCTCATTGTGTTTCGAATTAATTCCATGACTCTGTTTGCATTAAACCTTCTACTGTATCTGCTTGTTTCCTCTTCTTTGCATTTGCTTCAAGTCGAAAACCCTAGGATTTGGGGTTTTTGGCGAGTTTGGTCTTGTGTGTTTGGACTAGGGTTCTATTTGAGCCCTGGACTCTCTCAAACTCACTTGGGGTCCATGTACTGAGTTTGAATCCTTTTGTGTATGAATTTTTCTATACTAGACTCCTCTGATTAGCATGACAACCCCTTTTATATGTGTTAAAATCTTTCTTCAAAAGGTTTTCCAACTTGTGTTCGAATCAGAATCCTTTTTTTGGGGGTTAATTGATTGCTACTGATTCTTCTTAAGTAAAACCTTTTCCTTAGCCTTTCTGACTTGGTTATTCATGAACCAATAGTTGCAAATCTCTGATTCCTTGATTTATTGGGTACTGATTGGTTCTTACCTTATTTGTTTAACCGTGTATTTCAAAATTTCTTCCCTTAATTAAACTCCTATGTATTTACCCCTAATTGCCTACTTTGCACAAGATGCTTACTTGATCTCTTTCCTTAAATACTCTTTTGTTCATTACCGTTTAAGTTTGAACTCCTTAATTAAAGGAAGTTCTTCTACTGATTGATTCTAATTGGTACATGGTTATTTCTTTGCCTTATTCCTTGCCTGTTTTCAAACTATAAATACATGCTCTTTTATTAACACAACACACCAACATTCGTAGTTTTCTGAACTCACACTCACACTCAAAAAGTATTCTCTCTTGTTGCTTGTACTGTGGCCTATTTGCAAGACTTCTGCTTTCTTTTGCTTGTCTCTTTCTGAAACTGGTATGTCCTAGTTTTAATTCCAGCATCAACTCTAATGTGTTTACTTACCAATTCTCCTGTCCATGCTTACTTTACTGCCTGTAGAATTTAACCTTTGTATAATGTGCTTATATCTTGCTTATGTCTTGCAATGAATCCCATTCCCCATGTCCCCCTATGTGTTTGAGCTATAGTTTAAAAAACATGGCAATATACAAAGTTATTGTCCATGGATGTAAACTGGACCCTTTGGGTCCTAAGCTCTTTCAGTTTCCCATCCCCATTCCCTTATGTGTGTTTGAGTTAAGGTTTGGCCTGGCAGCATCCAAATTGCTGTCCAGGGTTGAACCTGACCTTCAATAGGTCCTAACTCTCCAATGTTTGGCTAGTGGGCTGGTCAGGGGTGTGCCAGCATTTTATGTTGCTGGGCATGACCACCAGCCTGCCTTGGCATCCCTTATATCCCTCTACTGCACTTACACTTGTTCCTAGACTCTAAGTTCTGCCCCCCTCCAATGAGCCTTGCCTTGGGACCTTGAGCTCCCTCTGAACTTGGACATTGGAGGGCTGGCCCTTCCACACTGCACTTTCATTCAGTTCTGATATCTGGGTGTGAGCATTGCCTGGAGTTCTTGAAATTCCTTGGAACTTTGACACATCCCAGATAAGAGAAAGGCTTTGGAACCTGATCCTGGCAGTTGGCTCATATCATATTGTTAGACCTTGGGTTTGAATTAGGCTCCTTGGATGCAGCTTAAGAGTTCTGATTGTAATTTTATTTCCAGTTTTTGATTCATCTTGGTCTGTAATAAAATTTTGTAATAACCTCTGGGGTGATTAGTGAAAAGGGAAGGGTAACCATGCATGCAAAGGGGTAGATATCATGCTCATAGGGAATTACCACACTTCTGTACTCATGTATCTTGCCTACAGCTTTGCACATTTGCATATCACACGTAGATACCATGTCTATAGGTTTATGCATCCACATAGATATCATGTCTATAGGTTTATGCATCCATATAGATACCATGTCTATAGGAATTTTGCATCTCCATATGGATACCACGCCTATAAGTAACCAGAAATCCAGACTCTACGCATGCATTGTTCACTAGGCAAACCTATTTATAGGATTAAAAACTAACAGTATTCAGATACCATGCTTATAGTATTTCTGCGCTTTCGCTACGCCTATAAAAAGTGTTTAAATTAACGACGCTAGAAAGCATGCCTATAGGAATTATCAATCAAATCTGAATCACTCGTTTTAAGATTAGCACTAATTACAGAACTCGCACCATTCTGTTAAAACTGGCAACTTTCTTAATCAGTTTGTTTCTTTATTCCTGAAACCAGTAGATGCCATGCCTATAGGCCATCACGTAGGCAAACAAGTATGTAGTTAATTAATTGCACTGGTCTTCGATAAGTTGCAGCCAGGCGAGCCTAATGCGAACTTCTTGCCTGAAAATATGTAATGAACTAGCCTGCCTAATGTTAAGCATAATTTCGAACTAATCAGTACATGTAAGACATGCTAAACTACATGATTTTTTGTGATTAAAGGAGGTTTATCTGAGCCTTAATTGTTTTGTGCTCCCATAACTGCTTTCATGTATTTTGTTTGACGCCTTAGTATTTTAACCTTTTTAAACCTCTGAAAAGCCAAGCTTCTTCCCTTTAGGATTAGTAGTCCTAAAAGCCTCCAGGACTGATAGGTGGGACGGGTAATAGCATGCAATAAGTAAACGAGACTATTTCGCGCTTAATACCTTAACGGGGTGGGAAGGGTAGACATGGAGATGATGATCACACGATAACACTACGCGTACAATTGATTACCGGTGCTGTGTGGATGATCCATGTGATTTATAAACCTAGGACCCCTTTTCTTATACAACTTTGTTTAATATCAATAAAATCCTGTCTTTTCAACTACTCAAAACTCCTCCTTAATTTTACTGCATTATGCCTTTTCTTCCAAATTTTTCTTCTTTGTTTATTCAATGTATTGATTAATTTTCTGCGTTTAGCCCCCTTTTTAAACAAATTGTAGATCATCTAAACCTTGATCCCACATACTTGTCACGTATTTATTTGCAATCCTTATCTGTAAAATCCTTTGTGTATCTTTTGCATTAAAGTCACAACATAGCATGGCCGGGAACCACACTAGTGGATCTTGAGGGGTGCCTAACACCTTCCCCTTGAGATAATTTCTACCCCTTACCCGAACTCTGGTTTTCCAATTGAAAACCCTTCTTAGTGTCCTAATTCACTCAATCATTAGGTGGCGACTCTTCAATTCCAAAAACCCAATTCCCAAACGGGAATAGAGTTGTCTTCCCGAATGTCGTAAACCCGATTTCACGAGAAAAAGGGGGCGTCGACAGCATGGCGACTCTGCCGGGGATTCTTTAGGCTTTTACCACTTCATGTTATATGTGACCTTACTGCTTTCTTTACTGCTTTGTTTAATACCTTTATTCGAAACTGGCTTGTCTTTTTGTTTCCTTTTTCTTTAACGCTTTCATTTACTGCTTTCTTTCAATACCGTTGTAATTTTCGAGCAATTATTGTAACTATTATGAACGTGAAAATACGCGACAATTTGTTTCATTTTTGTAATTGCATCTTCAACATCATATTCCACTCGTGCCAAACAAAGACCATAGCAACGCTTGATGAGTGGTTGCGCTCTTCCAATATTATTACCCCCTAAATTTGGCAAAGGCATATTTGCCGTAAAACTAGTCGATCAGCGGTGCAGTCGACGGTTCCGTGCCTTTCCCTTTTGAGTTGTCCGCTCAAGGGTACCGGTCTAGCACCCCATAGAAACCCTATCCTGTTTAACTGTTCATGCATTACTGTCAAACCTAGTCGAGTCAGTTATGCTGTCCACATAATGACTCTTTAGGATAGCCTTATCCAAAGTCCACTGGGTTCCCCTGGGACCCAAACGGACAACACCATACTCTGTGCATTTATTTGGAGAACCAAATGCTGTTTATGCTAATTATTGATTTGAATAGTCGAGTTCGGTGGGGGTAAGGGACTAACGCTTTGTTTTGCAGAAAATAAGGCACGAAGTCCCCAGATTCGGCATGGTAACCAATATTCACCCGAGGTTTCTAAGATGGTGGGAAGACCTTCATTCCAGTGACCGGACTCTCGTCCGCAAGTATTTGGGAAACTTACCCTCTCTTTTGGAAATTCAACCAGACAACAAAATTATAGAGGCTGCGACCTTATTCTGGGACAGTGATAGATCGGTATTTCGATTTGGGGACCTTGAAATGACCCCGCTGCTCGAGGAAATAGGAGGGTTAGCCGGTATTCCTTGGGAGACTCCGGGTTTGCTCATGCCAGAAAACCGCAAGGGTAAAGGTATCTTCAAAATGATGGGGTTGAAGAAAAACTCATATTTGACTTGTTTGAAGGATTCCTATATTCCCTTCGACTACCTGTACGAGAGGTATGGTCATAGCAAGTCCTACCGCACCTATCCAGACAAATTCACCCTCACCTCTTTGCGGCATATCCACAGGAGGGTTTTCGTCTTCATGTTCTGTTTCTTGGGGATGATAGTGTTTCCCATGAAGAAGGCTAGGATCCACACCAGACTAGCCATGGTCACCAAGACACTAATGGAGGGGATTGAAGCGCAGCATTTAAGCATAGTGCCCATGATTGATGCGGAGAGCTACCGAGCTTTGGAAAACTTTCAACGAGGGGCCAGTCATTTTGAGGGTTGCAACTTATTACTCCAACTCTGGCTCATAGAACATCTCCAAAAGGGTCGATACCGCCAAGAGCTTCCGCGAAGGCCGTGGAATGATCATATAGCCTTTCACCATCCCAATATAATGAACTACATGCCTGACATGTTTGCTTGGCCAGGAGATGCTCGAGGATGGGTGGAATTGTTTGAAAACTTGAAAGAAGACAAGGTACAGTGGATGTTCGAATGGTTCCCCACTGGAGAATTCATCATCCGCTCTCGGGACGCTCCATTTCTCATACTCATTGGTCTGGGGGAACTTATCCCTATGTCCCTCTCCGGGTCATGAGGCAAGCGGGGAGAAAACAAGTCGTACCAAAGGTATAAAAGATGAGTCATTTCAGGGCTGATTTCCAAGACGATGATAGCCCATACAAATGTCAATCCCAACAAATGTTGAACAGCAAGGTCGTCCTGGAGAGGGATTCCATAGAACCTGACAGGTATCATGCCGGTTACACCTTATACTATCCAGGTTGGCTAGAAGAAGATCATGTTGGGTTAGGACAGCCCGGATATGTTCGAGGTCACAGGGTCATCGACGAAAGGGCTGAGATACAGGTTAAGTACAACCAGTTGCGCAAGAGGATCAAGGAGTGCGAGAGGGAGCATCAGGAGATTCAAGAGGCAAATCAAAAGTTGATCGAGGAATGGAAGGATATAGCTGCCAGAGCCAACAAGCGCCTAGGGCATTTAGAGCGAGGGTTAGTAGAGCTGGAAGGGAAGTTCATTCGGAGGATCGAGAATTGCCAAAACACCGAAGGAAATGAAGGAGGACATTTCGCTAGGGCTTATCTGCTGCTTGGATTACGTGAGCTGGTGACGCTATTCGATGGAGCCAAAGATGCCGAGACTGGGGAAGGTCCTTCTGGGACCAAATAGTTAGGAGCTTCTTTTCTTTTCTGCTATGAAATGTAATAAGGCCAACAACCATTAGTGACATTTCTTACCTTATGCAATTTTAGTGTCGTTTTGGGATTCGTCTCATTTTTATCAATAAAATTAGGCATTTAGCATTATAAATTCTCCAAATCAACTTGTCGCTAGGACTACCTCGGGCACAACGAGGCACCCAATTTAGGACATGATTTATATTCTTGTACTATGTTTATAAATACTGCAATATTTCTTTCACAGAATCCGTTCTAACTTGTTACCTTTTTGTTGTTTTTACTTTTATTTTTTATTCCCCTTCCCAAAAAGGTTAGTTCGTGCATTCTGGCATCGTCATCCTACTCCACATGATCTAAGGGCCCTCCACCTCCTCCTCTTCCAAGTCCAATAAAAAACAGGGGCAAAGCAAAAATGGAAGATTTGAACAACACCAGAAAGGAGAATTCGGTTGAAAGGGTAGAGGTTCCTCAGGGTATTCAGGTATCCAAAGAAAGTGCCGCTCAGCTCGAACAGAAGTTATTGAAATTTCAAGAAGAACTAGACCAAGTTCGGAACTTGGCAAGTCTGTCATTCTCTCTCACTGCTCCAGACATCAACTTTCCCAATGCTCAACACCCCATCCCAACGCCGCAGAAACAGCCCGCTACTCATTGCAACACACATCCCAACAACACTCCACTCCTCATTCCTGAACCATCAAATGATCATCCCCACCACACTCCCATATATGTGGAAACCTTGCCACACTACACCAAACCCATTACAAACACACCAAAATCTGATGACAAAGATTCTCTCATCAAGAGCATGGCTGCCGAGCTCAAGAAATTGACCAGTCGAGTACAAGGTGTTGAAGGAAACAAAGGCATTGAAGGGTTGAATTATGAGGATCTTTGCATCCAGCCAGATGTTGAACTTCCCGAGGGGTACAAACCTCCCAAGTTCGAAATGTTTGATGGCACAGGAGATCCCAGGGTCCATTTGAGGACCTACTGTGATAAGCTGGTCGGCGTAGGAAGAGATGAAAAGATTCGCATGAAACCCTTCATGAGGAGTTTGAAAGGCGATGCGCTATCTTGGTACATCAGCCAAGATCCCAAGAAGTGGACAAGCTAGGTAGGAATGGCGTCCGATTTCATGGATAGGTTCAGATTCAATACAGAAAATGCACCAGATGTCTTCTACATCCAGAATCTGAAAAAGAAACCTACTGAGACTTTCCGCGAGTATGCTACTCGATAGAGATTCGAGGCTGCAAAGGTCGGGCCGGCCTTAGAGTAAGAGCAGATGAACTGATTTTTTGTCCGAGCGCAAGATACGCAGTATTATGAGAGGTTAATGTTGATAGAGGGCCAGAAATTCTCCGATATCATCAAGCTGGGAGAAAGGATTGAAGAGAGAATTAAGAGCGGAATGGTCACTAATTTTGAAGCACTGCAGGCTACCAACAGAGCCCTGCAATCTGGTGGCGCATCCAAGAAAAAAGACGTGAGTGCCATGATGGTTGCACAGCGAACCAAGTCCCCAATAAAATACCAAGCCTACCCGGTACCCCCCATCACATACCAGCCTATTCCCATTTACCAAGCACCTCCGCCTTCTTACCAAATTCCATCACCCGCTTACCAATCATCTTCCTCTCCCACATATCAACCCACCTCACCAAGATATTCCCAACCTGCACCCGTCTACCAAGCCTATAATGCCTACTACCAATCACCTCCCGCCCGCCAAAACTTCCCCAGGCCACGCCCTAACTTTGACCGCAAACCTCCCAGGCAATACACCGCCATCGCCGAGCCAATCGACCAGCTATATGAAAGGCTCAAAGCTGCTGGTTACGTCACCCCAATCCCCGCCATAACTCCAGATAATCCTTCCCAGTGGGTCAACCCAAATAAAACCTGTGCATACCATTTCGGCATGAAAATGCATACCATTGATGAGTGCCGATCTCTGAAAGACAAAATCCACGCTCTAATTGACAACAAAATCATAGTGGCAAAGGAACCTGCTCCCAACGTTCGGAACAATCCCTTACCTGATCATAAGGGTGGTGGTGTACATATGATTGAAGTAGAAGACGATTGCGACCCCAAGGGGTCAATTGGATTAATTGCCGATGGTGACGAGCCTAAGAAACCAGTCGCCACACTGAATCTGATTATAGTCCAGATCCAGCCCTCTGGGGATGCTGAAGTAAACATGTATGTTCCTCTCGAGTTTGAAACACTGTCATCTGAAAGGGCCGCAGAGCCGATTGAGGTGGAGTTTGGGTCTCCAAAAGCACCTGCACTATTCGAAGTTGTTGTGTTGCCTCCCAAAGCGAAAGTACCCATTCTTGTGGCAATGTCAGCCGTAACACCATTCTATACACAGGACATACCTTGGGATTACACCGCCGAGGCAAGAAGGAAGGGAAAGACTTGGTCTGGAGAAGCAATTGCAGCGTAGGGTATGACCAGGACCGGCAGGGTTTATACTCCGGAGCACTTAGTTGAATCAATTAAGCAGGCCTCTGGACGGCCTATCAGAACGCTCTGATGAAGATACTAAGCGAGGCGTATGTACCCAACAATATAACTGGAGGAGAAATGACAAACATGGTCGGGCAGGTATTGGAGAGTCATAAGATCCCTTTCCACGAGGATGAGTTACCCCCTGAAGGTTTAGGCCACAACAAAGCGTTACACATCACTATGCAATGCGAGGACGATTTCATCACCAAGACTTTGATTGACGGAGGGTCCAGCCTCAACATTTGTCCATTGGTGAGCCTCAGAACATTGGGGAAAAGTCTACATGAAATCAAGGATGGGGCTATCAACGTCAATGCTTTTGATGGTTCCCAAAGTTTCACTATTGGGGAGATTAGTTTATGTTTGCAAATGGGGCCAACTTGGTTTGATGTTGATTTAAAAGTAATAGACATCCCAGCATCCTACAACTTACTACTGGGACGACCTTGGATCCATGCCGCTGGAGCCGTAGCATCAACCCTGCACCAGGCAGTAAAGTTCGAGTGGAATCACCAAGAAGGTATTATTCATGGTGACGGGAGTAACCCCATATACAGTCACCAAACCACCCCAGCAATTGAAGGAAGAAGGAAGCTAGTAGGACAAACATACCACCACATTGAGCGAGTCAACGCCGTGGACAAAGATAAGTGGTGGGATAACAAGATAGAGAGTATACTAAACTGGAGCGGGTATGAACCGAGCAAAGGGCTCGGCAAGAATCTCTAGGGAATCACTAAGCCTATCAAACTGAAGAAGCATGGCACCACTTTTGGGTTAGGGTACGGTAATACTTGGGAAGAATTCCAGAACTGGTCGCCACCATGGCGCGGCCCTTACTATCCGCTGGAGCACCCTATACCCCGCCTGGAACAGACTTTCCAGTCGGCCAACATCATATATGGGTCGGAGGAAGATGAAGAATTAGCAGTATGAAGAACCTGTTCTTGGAAGATGACAATATGGACTGTCACGTCATTCTCGAGGAAGAAGGGGAGGAAGGCCCTTCTATACAGACAGTGAACCGAGGAGAGCGCCTCAACAATTGGTCCGTTAGAACCACCAGGGCCCGGAGAGCTTCGGAGTAGCAAGGCTGAACAAAGCATTATGCATTATCTTTTATTTTTCGCTAGTTAATTTTCCTTCAGTATTATCTTTGAATTTTGAAAAGAGCTCCGATGTTCAAAACAAGTCTTTTAGCATTTATGAAAGCATTTCAGTTTTTTATAAATCTCGCTCTTATTATCTCTTTTCTCTGCCATTTACTTTAGTTTACACAACATTACTATTACTTATCTTGATGAATCGATGAATGTGACATGCGACGAGGTAACGCAACAAACGAATATAGACTCAGAAGAAGATGAAATACCAGAAGAGATCGTTAAAGAGGTCGAGGACTTTGAGAATAGACGTAAGTCTAACCTGGACGAGACTGAGGTCATCAACCTGGGGGATACAGAGAATGTCATGGAAACGCGCATCAGTGTTCACCTGTCACCATCAGAAAAGAAAGAGTACACGGAGTTCTTAAAGTAATATGAGGACATATTTGCCTGGTCGTATGATGATATGGCCGGTCTAAGTACATCTATCATAGCTCACAAATTGCCAATAGATCCGACATGTCCGCCGGTAAAGCAGATGCTCAGAAAGTTCAAGCCAGACATGAGTTTGAAAATCAAGGAGGAAGTTACCAAACAAGTCAAAGCCAAGGTCCTCAGAGTAGTGAAGTATCCAACATGGTTAGCCAACATTGTGCCAGTGCCAAAGAAGGACGGGAAGGTCAGAGTCTGTGTCCACTACCGGGACCTCAACCGGGCCAGTCCGAAAGACGACTTCCCCTTGCCGAACATACACATCCTGATTGATAACTGCACCAAGCACGAGATGCAGTCATTTGTCGATTGTTTTGCTGGGTATCATCAGATATGGATAGACGAAGAAGACGCGGAGAAAACAGCTTTCATTACACCGTGGGGGATGTATTGTTACAAGATGATGCCGTTCGGATTAAAGAATGCTGGGGCTACCTACATGAGGGCCATGACTACTATTTTTCATGACATGATGCACAAAGATATCGAGGTGTATATAGACGATGTCATCATGAAATCCAATAAAGCCACTGACCACATGGAAGACCTGAGGAAGTTCTTCAATAGATTGAGAAGGTACAACTTGAAACTGAATCCCGCCAAATGTGCATTCGGGGTTCCTGCCGGAAAACTGCTTGGGTTCATCGTATGTCGACGAGGAATAGAAATATATCCATCAAAGGTTAAGGCCATTCAAGACTTGCCACCGCCAAAGAACAAGAAAGAGGTTATGAGTTTCTTGGGGAGACTCAACTACATCAGCCGGTTCATAGCCCATTCCACAGTCATTTGCGAACTAATCTTTAAGATGTTGAAGAAGAACGCCGCCACTAAATGGACTGATGATTGTCAGAAAGCTTTCGACAGAATCAAGGAATACCTGTCAACGCCGCCAGTTCTGGTTCCGCCCGAACCAGGCAGACCACTATTGCTCTACCTTGCAGTACTGGATGGAGCATTTGGTTGTGTTTAGGGACAACATGATGAAACGGGGAGAAAAAATCAAGCCATCTACTATCTCAGTAAGAAGTTCACCCCGTACGAGGCCCGGTATTCCCTAGTAGAATGCACATGTTGTGCTTTGACTTGGGTAGCTCAAAAGTGGAGGCATTATTTCTGCGCCTACACCACCTATCTCATATCGAGGATGGATCTACTAAAGTACATCTTTCAGAAGCCCATGCCCATGGGCAAACTGGCCAAAAGACAAATATTGCTGAGTGGGTTTGATATTGTCTATGTGACTCAGAAAGCGATCAAGGGACAAGCACTAGCCGATCATCTTGCCGAAAACCCCGTGGGCGGAGAATACGAGCCTCTAAAGATGTGTTTTCCTGACGAGGAGGTCTCCTTCGTAGGAGAAGACATTGCAGAATCCTATGATGGCTGGAGAATGTTTTTCGATGGAGCAACAAACTTTAAGGGAGTTGGCATAGGAGCAGTTCTAGTATCAGAAACAGGCCAACATTATCCGGTGTCCGCCAAACTCAGGTTCTCGTGCACCAACAACATGGCCGAGTACGAAGCCTGCATCTTAGGTCTCAAACTAGCCATTGACATGAACGTTCAGGAGTTACTAGTGATCGGGGACTCAGATTTGCTCATACATCAGGTCCGAGAAGAATGGGCAACCTAGAACTCCAAGATACTCCCATATTTGCATCACGTACAAGAGTTGAGGAAGAGATTTGCAAAAATAGAATTCCGACATGTTCCCAGAGTACAGAATGAGTTCGCCGATGCATTGGCCACTCTATCATCCATGATTCAACATCCGGATAAGAGCTTCGTTGATCCCATCCCAGTAAAGATCCAGGATCAACCCGCCTACTGTGCTCATGTCGAGGAAGAAGCAGACGGAAAGCCATGGTTCCATGACATTAAGAAATATTTGTCAACAGGAGAGTATCCAATATTTGTCAACAGGAGAGTATCCAGAACTTGCAAACACTACTCAGAAACGCACACTGCGAAGGGTTATCCAATCACTTCTTTCACAGTAGAGGAATCCTGTACAGGAGGACTCCCGATTTGGGATTACTAAGGTGTGTCGAGGCAAGGGAAGCATCCGGGTTGTTAGAAGAAGATCATGCAGGGATCTGTGGTCCGCATATGAATGGTTTTGTCTTAGCCAAGAAAATGCTCCGAGCTGGTTATTTCTGGATGACTATAGAGACAGACTGCATCCATTATGTCTGAAAGTGCCACCGCTGTCAGATACATGCAGATATGATAAAGGTGCCTCCTAACGAGCTCAATGCAACAAGCTCACCATGACCGTTCGCCGCTTGGGGAATGGATGTCATCGAACCTATCGAGCCTGCCGCATCAAACGAGCACAGGTTCATCCTAGTGGCAATTGATTACTTCACAAAATGGGTTGAAGCAACATCATATAAGGCAGTGACCAAGAAGGTCGTGGCAGACTTTGTCCGCGAACGTATCATTTGCCCATTCGGCGTCCTAGAGTCAATCATCACTGATAATGGTTCCAATCTCAACAGCGACCTGATGAAAGCAATGTGTGAAACCTTCAGGATCAAACACAAGAATTCTACAGCCTACAGACCTCGGATGAATAGAGCTGTAGAAGCAGCCAACAAGAACATAAAAAGATACTAATGAAAATGATAGAAAAAACACAAGCAGTGGCAGGAGAAACTATCATTTGCTCTATTGGGATACCGTAGCACAGTCCGCACATCGACTAGGGCGACACCCTATATGTTGGTTTACGGTACCGAGCCAGTCATCCCAGCCGAGGTAGAAATTCCCTCCCTGAGAATTATGCAGGAAGCAGAACTTGAAGATGCAGAATGGGTAAAAAGTCGCTACGAGCAATTAGCCCTTATAGATGGAAAAAGACTGAATGCAGTTTGCCATGGTCAGCTTTATCAGAATAGAATGACCAGAGCTTTCAACAAGAGAGTCAGACCAAGAGAGTTCGCGCCAGGGCAGTTGGTAATGAAAAAGATTTTTCCGCATCAAGATGAAGCCAAAGGGAAATTCTCTGCCAACTGGCAAGGTCCGTACATGGTTCACCAGGTTCTAACCGGGGGAGCCCACATACTCGCAGAGATGGATGGAGAAGTCTGGCCAAAGCCAATTAATCAGATGCAGTCAAACGCTATAATGTGTAATCATTATGATTTCTGTATGATGTAATTTGAACTACCCCTGACCTGATTCCCGTTTAAGAGGGGATACGTAGGCAGCCCTATGGGTTCGGTCACAATTCAATAAAATTTTCATTTCCCCCACTATTGGAAACTGGGGCAGAATTTTGAGGAGGACCCTCAAAATTCCGAAGTTGATCTCCGCCAATCACCGCGCGCAGCCGTCAGAGGCACCGGCCCAGTAAACTGGGGCAGAATTTTTAGGAGGACCCACAAAGTTCCGGTGCAAAAAAGGTCTCGATATCTTGAACCGTGTCGCAGTCGTCGGTTCATCTAAAAACATTTTATCTATTACGTATTTACATCATATTTTATTATTTTGAAAATACTATCAGAACAGCTTTGTCAGCAACGCTACCCCAGTGAAAGCAAGAGCCGAGTAGGACGAGCACAGTCCGCGAGAAGACGAACTAACCTTCCCCCTTGACAAAACTCATGATCTTTCTTTGAATGCAGGTACCCCAAGACACAGAATCATCGGTTACGGTTACAAACTCATACTTTTCAGGAATACAACTCCCAGAATCATCACCCATTTTCAAGTGCTACTCGCACGCAACATCCCCAGCAACCATAGTGACAATCAACTAGCACCTATCGTCTCTCAGCTAAGAAATTTTGTCACTCTTCACCTCTATTTTAGCACACTGCATAAGGCTACTTTTCTGCCTTTCGAGACTAAGCATTGTCTCCATCTGAAATTTCTTGCATTGCATAAGGCTACTTTTCTGCCTTCTGAGACTAAGCATTGTCTCCATCTGCATTTTCTTGCATTGCATAAAGCTACTTTTCTGCCTTCCGAGACTAAGCACTGTCTCCATCTGCATTCTCTACATTCATAAGGCTACCTTTTTGGCTTCCGAGGTTGAGCTCTACCTCCATCCTGCATTTTTCTTGCATTGCATGAGGCTACCTTTCTGCTTTCCTAGACTAAGCTTTGTCTCCTCCTGCATGGTTGAAATATCGCCAACTTTATTCAAATCTTTGCATGGCTGAAATATCGCCAACTGCATTTAAATCTCTATATCGGTTGAAAGATCGCCAGTTTATATTTAATCATTCATCGGCTGAAATATCGCCAATTCCTGCATTTCATCGGGTGAAATATCGCCAAATCCTGCATTTATCGGCTGAAATATCGCCAAATCCTGCATTTCATCGGCTGAAATATCGCCAAATCCTGCATTTCATCGGCTGAAATATCGCCAAATCCTGCATTTCATGGGTTGAAATATCGCCAAATTTTCCAAAGGTGTCATTGTTCGGAGGCACCATTTTCATAGCCCGAGAACGCCATGCCATGACCCGAGGACCCCGCTTTATATTGTGCACATCATCATTCAAAGGCATCATGGTTCGGAGGCACCATTATCATAGCCCGAGAGTATCATTTCATAGCCTGCGAATCCTTTATTATGCGCTTCATAGCCCAGGACATCATGGTCTGAGGACATCGACAGCCGTCCAAAGACAACATTCATGGTCCAAAGGGAACTTGCATCACGTTTAAATTTACACACATTATACGTTGTATTGCTCACTTGCAGGTACGCCGGCTAGCAACGACCATCTCAACAGGAGTGATCCCGCTCCAGTTTCTGTAGCCTATCAGATTTCAGCTACAACCTAAACATCGCGTCCGTCCTTTTCGAAACTTTATTGGCATACTCCGCCGATGGATCCCGAACTACATATGGCCTGATTGCTGTAAAACCAGGGATATGTAGGCAGCTCAAGAACCAGAGCTCGGTCGAAATTCTTTGCAAATCACCTCTTTCGGTCAAAATTGGTCATCCTATATTTACCCGATAACTCTTTCATCCTTCCCGGGTAAAGAGGGGCAGCTGTTGATACCCAATTTTTCCCTATGTATTTTTATATATACTCAAAATATTCTCAAAATAGTATATACATGCATATATTAGCATACCCAAGAGTTTTGGTATTTTTTCTTATTTTAAATATTTTTTAAAATCACTTTGTTGCCTATTTTAATAGTGCAAAATTCAATAATTATTTCCAGACTATCATTTGTGGTGAATAATTTATCTTATTCTCATATTTACACCCAGATATAATTAAGGTGATTTTTTTGCATATTTTATATAATTTATTTGGTATTTTTAAAGCTAAATTGTTATAATTGCAATTATAGCCCATTTTCCGATTAATAGTATTTTATAATTACAAAATTGCTCCCAGAGTTTTTTATTTAACATTTATATGTTAATACTCAATTTACTGCTTTTAATTGGTTTTTAAAACTATTTTAACTATTTTTATTAAAATAAAAAGGGAAGAAATGTCTATTTAACATTTAGCCTCGTTCATTTCAATTATAACCCCTTTACATTCCAATTTTAACCACAAATTGAACCAGCAATTTCAACCCCAAAACCCCCGACCCAGTCCTCAAATCACCCGACCCATATCCGATTTGAGGACCCGATCCAGCTTTAATCTAATCTGAGCCGTTAATCAAATGAGATCAACGGCCCATGTTTTATTTCCAAAATTAAATTCAACAACCCCCCCCCCCCCAAACCCCTCATTTCAGAGACGGTCTCTCTNTTACGTTTACTTAACTTAAACTTAACTAACCTAACCCCCCTACCCCTAACCCCTACCCTAACCTCTACGAGTACGCGTCTCTCTCTCTCTCTCTCTCTCTCTCTCTCTCTCTCTCTCTCTCTCTCTACACTGACTCTTGCTCTCCCTTCTCTCTAGAACCTTCTGGTTCTTTCCTTCGTCTCCGATGAATCGACCGCCTCTCCGGCCACCTCCAGCCTCACTTCTCTCGACCACCAGCCACCGTGAAACCTTGTCTTGTTGATTCCCTCTATCTTCGAGACTCCAGAAGCCTCCACCATGCAAGATGGTCATCGGAAGCTCTGCCTGGTTTGTCTCCGACCTTTCTTCAATGGTTTATGATTCGATGGTGTTGCGAGCTCATTATTAACGAGTTTCACAGCCAGGTTCCTTACCTCTCACTGGTTTACTACAAAACCCTAATTTTCTTAAAAACCTTGTCTTTTTAAACGATTTTTAACTTATTCTTTTGTGTTTTACACTACTCTCTACTAGATTTTTTCGATTGTTCAAGTTTTCAACATTTTGTTTTTCTTTTAAAACTAGGATTTCCTGAACCCATTCGAAATCACTATATCTTCTGATTTTTTGAGTATTATGTGTTTATGTTTGTGTTATGTGCTTGTTGGTTTGATCTTCTAGTTACTCTCCGAGTTCCATGCTTTAATTTTGCTATTAGGGTTCCAGCCTTCTATTGATTTTGTGATTTCTTGCTTAGGGTTCTCTCATTTTCATGCATATTGTGTTTTCTAGGTCTAATTGTTCATCGTTTACCAAATATTCTGCTGATTTTGTGCATCTCTTCGAATCCCTGAATTTATATATGTTTTCCTTAGAAGTTATACACTGATTTTTGAATCACTTCCTTATTTGTGAAAAGCTCTCCTTACTTAGTGCTGATTCCCTGTGATTTTCAATTTTATCCGTGATTCTTTGAACTAATGTGTTAACAATATGCTGTCCTTATACTTTCCTTACTTGAAATATTCTGTATACTTTTACTACTCTTATTATGGAAATACCAGTCTTGCAAATAATAATTTTCCTTATTTGATACAATTTATACACGTTTGAACTAAGACTCCTTGATTGAAGGGAGTCCGAGCTTCTAATTGGTATTATTTCCATAACTATGATCAGTCTATACGTATTACCTTATTTTCACTTAATTTGAGAGCTATAAGTACCCCCATTCTCTTTTGCATTACACACTGATACATTGCACATCACACACAAGAACAAAAAGGTTCATTGCTCTGAACTCTCTCTTACACACATAAGCATACTCAGTGTTCTTTCTTAATTTCTACACATCCTATCCCACTTTCCTGTTGATTACAGATTACTCAGTCGGCTGAAAGCCAAGACTGATTGATCTTTGGGGGCTGCTCCATTATTCTACTGCTCTATACATTGTTGATTGTTTGGTCTGCATACTACTGCTCACTTCCTTGCACACTACTGCTCTATACTATCTCATCCTTGACTGATATGCCCTCTATTTGATTTGTAGCATCCTAAACAATATGCTTTTATACATGTTGCACTTTATTTTGTTTCTTCTATGCTTTTACTTATGGTTCTGCAGTCCTTTTTGCAACTAGCATGCCCCCTGTGTGACTATCCTCCTATTTATCCAGCATGCCTACTGGTTTGCTTAATGCATATTCTCTCCTACTCCCTAGCCCCACTACATTCTCAGCATGTGATCATGAGCCCTTTTGGTTGAAACCTGTTAACTGTCTAAGTTTTGAAATGCTTTCCTTTGGTATCTAGGTGCAACTGTGTTGTTACATGTGAACTATTTACCCCACTCTCCTTTTTCCTGTTTGTGTCTACGGCCCGGAACTATATGAGGTATTTTGGTTCTGAGTTTTGTCAAAACTGTCCCATCGTTTTTTCTTTGAAAGTTGGTTCTACATGGATCATTCTTTTTTAAAACTGCTTTTCAACTCAATTTCTTTAAAGAAATTTCTATCACTCTCACTACTCCTAGTGTTTAGGTTCTACCCCCCTTCAAGTAAGCATTGACTTGGGCACCTTTGAGTACCCATTGAACTTTGATGGACAAGGCTGGTAATTCCACAGTGCACTTATTCAAACATTTTTGTAATGTTTGGGTGCTGGTATTGGCCAAGGACCCCCATCGGGCCCTTATGGAGCTTTGCCGCACCCAAACCATGGTCAAGGCTGTGAAACTCGAAAGAAGTGAGGTTGGAAGATTGGGCCTTGTTGAAGGCTCCCTATAGAGTAGCTTCTTATTTTAATTTTTTTCATTATGTAATTCAGCTATCATGGTTTGTAATAATTTGTAAACAACTGATTGGGGTTATAGTGAAATTGGGAGGGATTATGAATGCTTAGTTTAATTAATGGGTAGAAAACATATCTATACGGTTTTACTTACCAATTTGTGCAATAGAAGCCATGCGTAGGACATGCATCTTACACCTAGATATCCTGTTTTAGGCTCGTTACTTTCAGATTGTTATACTCGCTTTGCGATCAGTTAGTAATCAACAAATAACTGTTATGAAACTACTACCGCATTTAGAGACCATGCTTTAAGAGCTTTATGTGCATTAGACATCATGTTATTTAGGGTTGCAATTGCTGAACGCCTCACTAGCTGTTTAGTTTAACACAAGTTTGTTTGGCTGCGTCTTCTCTTTAAAACTGTAATCAATATGCATGTTCACCACTTTTTTAAGCCATGAAAGCAATACATATATCGCCTAGGCAAGCTTTAGGCCCAATAATAATAAAGATGATTGATTTTGTTTTACTAGTTTCAAGTTACTCAACCTTTTAACTTTCCCAACTCTTTTATCCGTCTCTCTGAAGTCCACTCTTTTACTGAAAATCTCTTTATCTGGAAACCTGTTTCGCATTTATATGCTCTCACTAATTTCCTGATTCGTGCTCTATTAAGCTTTTAAATTACTGGTACCTTTTTGCCCAGGATCACATTATTTTGACACTTGTTTACTCAAACTATTGTATTTACAAATCCTTTTTTTAAACGATGTTTTAACAATTCCCTCACATTTACATACATTGTTTTCTTAGTTGTATTTCTGCAAGTCAAACACTCTTTGGATCACTCAGTTGTGGTTAAACCTTCTGCAAAAACTGATCTTTAAACTCGCGTTCTTTTAAGACCTTAAATGTGTTTGAGGCGTGCTAATTACATGTTTACTTGTGAGGGATCTGTGAGCCTCTTATTTGACCTTGTATGGTTCCTTTATGTGTAGTCCTACTTGTTATGTATGTCGCCTAGCATTTTGTCCTTTTAACCTAAGGGTTCAGCCTAGACCTTACCTTGTAGGAATAGTGGTCCTAAATACCCTCTAAGACTTATAGGACGGGACGTGTAATAGCACGCAATAAGCATTCGTGACCAATCCACACATTTAAATAACCTTTACGGGGTGGGAAGGGTAGAATATGGAGATGATGACCGATGCGCTAATATCACGTGCGACCCCTCTTTGAGGAGTGATTGCTGGGTATTGCATTGAAGTGATCCATATTACTCATAAACCTAGGATCCGTTTTCCTTTGTTTGTCTTTGTTTGCTCTCTTTAGAATTGTTTAGACCTTTCAAATCTCTGCTCTCTTTCTACTTGCTTTCACAAGTTTCAATTTAATTGCAAGTCCTTATTTGAGCCTTGATTGATTATTTGTAAAGACACAACATAGCATGGCCGGGAACCACACTAGTGGATCTTGAGGGGTGCCTAACACCTTCCCCTCGAGATAATTTCTAGCCCTTACCCGAACTCTGGTTTTCAAATTCAAAACCCTTAGTGTCCTAATGCACTTAATCATTAGGTGGCGACTCTTCACATCCAAAAAACCAATTCCCAAACGGGAATAGAGTTGTCTTCCCGAATGTCGTAAACCCGATTTCGCTTTAGAAAAAGCGGGCGTCGACATTGATAATAAAGGAATAATATAATAGAATCATGTGTCAGATACATCCTATTTTACAATATGGTTGTCAGTTCAAAAACTTGTCTTGCCTGACTATTCAGTTTAATATAAATGGTATTCCGCTAATTTGAAGTTCAATCGCTAGATACTTCATTTATGCATGGATTCATTTGTCTCTTGTTTTCTAAAGGAATTGTTGGGTTGTTATTTTACTTGAAAATGGTGGGGAATTTTTGGAATTTTCAAGAGAAAATAGCAGGAATAAGCAAAAGGGAAAACAGTTATTTGGCTTAAAGTTCTGATATACAACATGTTGCTTTGCGAAATGTTGCGAGTATCACTTAGGCTGATTCATTGTACCTTTTTGGTTAGCGTTTTCCGGTGATTTTCAGCTGTTTTGAGAATTAAGCATCCTCTATAAATAGGGGACCACTCCTTGGCATAAGATATCCTGATATATATGTCAAGTAACAACATTCCTCCTTAAGAAAAGTTGCATAAGTTTGGTAACTGCAGTAATGATACTTGTGTGTTTGGAGATTTGATTTTTTAATTTTTGGCTTTACATCATTCTATCCCGAGAGAGTATTTGTAAGGGACAAATAATTCTCTTTGGAAAGTGATCCTAAAAAGGTATATAGCTTGAAGTATATCCAGATTTTTTCACCACAAGCACACTGATTTTTAACAGTACTTTTGGACAAAAATTGCATATAGCACGTCTTACAATTGGTGCATGTTAGTCTCACCCTTTCCATTGTGGCAATGACAATGATCTCCAGTAGTACAACGATTATTAAACGCAATTCACATCAAAACATCAGTGGATTATCTTGCAGGATTTCGCTCGTTTAATCAAACTAGTTTTTAAACACATAAGTTGCACGTGTGTTCCATACTAATAAATATAAAATTTTCATGATGGTAGTATAAATAATATTAGAATAGTTTAGCAATTTAGTTTTGGGTAAGAAAACAAAAGAATTAATTAAATATGCTGAAATCTTCTAACAACACTAATTAATGAGTGCGAACGATCCATGAAATGGCTTCTTATAATTAAAAGAAAAGAAAAAAGTAAAGGAGGGTGACTGTGTAATACTTCAAATTAATATTGTGCCACTAGTTGTTCTCTCAAATAAAATCACTGCATAAGACAATATGAAGAACAATTTCACATTCTTACTCCATATTACAAATAATTGGCTAAAGATAAAAGGATACTAACTTTGACGCTTACAAGAAATGAAAAGAAGATAAAGCTACTATTTCTTGTTAGCTTTTCTAATAGAAGAAACAAGATTACAATTTTTTTTTTAAATAGTTTCAAGTACCTTTCTATTATTGTGTCCTACCACTTTATCTCCTATTGATTATGGTCGAGTCTAAGAAGCTGAAAGGTTTTGGAAAAACTTCGCCTAGCTCCTGGTGATTTGATTAAGCTTAAAGGTTTTGGCAAGAGTGAGTTATATCAGAAGGCTTTGATAAAGTGAAACTGTTATCTTTATAGAATATTGTTTACCTCGAAAAATGTGAGTAACAATTAAAGGTGATTTGTGGTTTTAAAGATATGCGATTTATTCCAATACTAGTGAATATACAAGTAATATTAGGTTTAAGTAAGAAGAATCGATGAATCAAACCAGCGTTGTTAGAGTGACGGGGACCTCGAGCTCGATTGACTCGAGAGCCTCGAGGTGAGATGAGAGCTAATAAAGTATGAATAATAAAGTGAAAACAATAAAGCTGAAGAACAATTGTGTAGCACGGTAAACAAGAAAAGAAGAGTAGAATATTCTATTGCAGTGAATGAGATAATCTTTACAAATGATTGGGGTCCTGTATACGGTAGAATCGGAGGGTCCGATTTCCTGTTATTCAGGCGCTTCGGAAGATTACCTCGAAGCCTCGAGGCTGCAAAGATGCGCTCGAGTCTCCTTCCTCGGAGCTCGTCGACCCTCGGCCTGAAGAGAATATCGGTCGAGGCTAGAGTAAAAAGTGGGAGTTCCCAAGACACACGGCTAAGTCTGACGAAGTCCATCCGGCCTACTCTAAACCCAGATCAGGGTGTCACATCTAGCTGTCCCATCTCCATATCCTTACAATTAATGCATGTCGTACCGTATAAGATTTCCCCCCTCTATATAAAGAGTATTCTTACTATTTTGTAGACAACTAATGTTGCTCCAACTATTCTACAAGAAATATATGATAACTCTCTCTCTCTCTTTCTCTTTAACTCACTCTCTCGATATTGTTGTTCCTATTTACTATCTTCATACTTATTCTTCATTATTGCTTATCATTGGCCATAAAGAGGCTCCTTTAATTATTTCTCGACTGTTGACCCTTCCCCGACTGCCCCTAATAGCTCGAGCCCGAGCTCGGAAATCGACCTCGAGACCCCAAATCGACTAGCTCGAGGCCCTGAACGGCTGACTTATCGTTTCGATTATTACTCTGTTGTAGCTGGCATTTCGTCCTTAAACTTCACACACATAGCATCAACTGCTTCACAACCAGCATAAAAATAGATTACGCATTTTTAGAGTCCCACCAACAAATTTAATTGTTATTACCATTTTCACGGTAAACAGTTTGGCGCCCACCATGGGGCTAAAAATAATAGTGATTATTTTCTTGCTGGTTTAGTCACACAACACAAGTTATCTTTCACACTTTTTTGTCCAAGATCTTCGATTTCAGGTCAATATGTCTGGCTCAGTGAACAGAGTAGAGAACGACGACCTCGAAAATAATGGAGAAAACGGTGTGGCTATTCCGATTGTTGGTACGCCACCTCGGAACCCCGAGAACGCACTTGGGCCGATTCCAGCGGACGCGGGCTCGCGCGACGCAAACGGATCGACGAAACCTCACGCACCGACAAGAGCATACAACAAGGCGACCAACAGGAAGCCCAAAAAACCCCAGCTCAGGAAGAACAAGAAGTTAGCCTTCATGTTATTTTTGAAATGTTGCAGGCACAACGGCTGGCTATCGCTCAGCTGCAAAGCCACCCAAAAACTCCCAGCACCGTAGCACCGGGAACAACTCCCCCGGCCGAACTGGTACAGGAGAGATTGAGCAATAATGGTTCGATAGCCGACCCTGCTATCGTAAAAATGCTCGGGGATCTTACCAGAAGGATCGAATCGGGCGAGAAAATGATAGCAGCCAACGACATAAAGGTCAAAACTTACAACTCCAGGGTCGACCAAATCCCGGGCGCGCCCCCGGTCCTGAAAGTCGTAGACTCGAGGAAGTTCGTGCAGCGGCCTATCCCGGAGGATGCAGCTCCGAAACCCATTCCAAAGAAGTTCAGAATGCCAGAACTCCCGAAATACAACGGGACCTCAGACCCCAACGAGCATGTTACCGCCTACACGTGTGCAGTGAATGGCAACGACATAGAAGACGACGAGATCGAGTCCGTCTTGCTGAAGAAGTTCAGGGAAATGCTCTCAAAGGGGGCGATGATGTGGTACCATAACCTAGACCCCAACTCCATAGACTCATTTGCCATGCCGACAGACTCCTTTATAAAGGCACATGCCGGTGTCATCAAAGTAGCAACGAGGAAGTCTGACGTATTCAAGATCAGGCATAGGGAGAACGAAATGCTGCAACTTCATATCTCGCTTCCAAACGGAACGAATGGAACTACCCCGGTCTCTGACGATTGGGCGGTACAGGCCTTCACTCAAGGCCTGAATGAGTGGAGTTCAGTGGCCTCAAGGTAGCTGAAAGAGAATCTGATCGAGTATCTTGTCGTAACCTGGTCGGACGTCCACAACCGATACCAGTCAAAGATCAGGGTCGAGGATGATCAATTAGGAGCCCCTTCGGGTTCACTATACCCGAGCAGGCTCTTATCAAAGGAATCGAAGCCAAATAAACAAAGGTATCAGCCATACACCAAAGACAGGAGAAATGCCCCAAGACGCAACCCGCCTCACAACGACCGACTGGTCAACCGAGGACAGAATCCTTGGGGATTCATCAACAGAGCCGGATTCGACGGAAACACGGGGCCAACAGACGCACCACGCTTATCAGAATACAACTTCAACGTTGATGTTTCAGACATCGTGTTCGCCATTGGCAAAATAAAGGATACCAGATGGCCCAGGCCTGTACAATCGGATCCTTCCCAAAGGAATCATAACTTGGTATGCAAATTTCACAATACGCATGGCCACAGAACCCAGGATTGTCACCAGCTCGGAGAGGAAGTAGACAGGCTACTCAATAAAGGTCATCTCAGAGAAATCTTGAGCAACCGAGCCAAAAATCAGTTCCGAGAAAGAGAAGCAGCCAAATAACAAAGCAAACAAGCCACGACATGTTATCCACATGATATTAGGGGGTGTAGACGCTCCCTAAGAACCCGTGATGAGAAGGACAAAAATATCCATCACCAGAGAAAAGCAAACCCGGGGATACGTACCCAAAGATACCCTCACATTCAGCGAGGAGGACTCCGAGACCTTGTCTCAACCTCATAACGACGCACTGGTAATCTCTTTCCTCTTAAATACATTTCAAATAAAATGTGTACTCGTGGATCCAGGTAGCTCGGCCAACATGTCGAAGGTCGAAGGTAATGGAGCAACTCGGACTGCTAGACTAGATCGTGCATGCCACTCGAGTCCTCAACGGATTCAACATGGCAAGCGAAACAACGAAAGGAGAGATCACTGTCCAAGTTAGCATGGCCAGCACGATCCAAAATGTCAAATTCCATGTAATCGAAGGAGACATGAGGTACAACGCATTGTTCGGACGACCGTGGATACACTGCATGAGGTCAGTACCGTCCACCCTCCACCAGATGATGAAATTCCCAACAAAAGACGAGATTAAAACCGTCCACAGAGAACAACACACGGCAAGGGAAATGTTCTGGTGCACGACGTGGCACCAACACCAATATCTCCACTCTCGAAAGAGCCAAAGGATAATCGAGCTACGTCTTCGGCTAAGCCCGATTAGACATAGAAGAGAACTGTACCGTGCCTTTATCACAAACAACAGGGGCATACCTGACCTCGGAACGTCGCCAGCACATCCCACGATAAGGTATAACCATCTCCCTTTTCATTTTATACTTTATACTAAACCTTTATGCAGGGACCCGATCAAAGCACTCAAAAGCGCTAACCCAGCCCGAAGACCTTAAGGTTTTAAATGCATCCATTGCACTCTTTTCCTTCGACCGAGGTTTTGTCCCGAAGAGGATTTTGCCGGCAAGGTTTTTAACGAGGCAACACCTATATGCTACCTAAGGGGAATCCATCAAGTCTTCAAGGCTTCTTTTGCTATCAATCCCAAGCGCTGAAGACATCCTCTCGGAAGATCATCTGCCCAGAAGAGCCATGAAATGCCAAATAAGGTCCAAATGGGAAAATGATGTACCGGACCAAACAGTCGAATGAACCGTGTCAGCACAGCCGAGCCCCCGATGGCAGGGACACATGTACTAGTGCCAAATAATCAAGGAATGCTTTTTGCCAATGTATCTCATGCTCCAAGGAAAACCCAGCATTTTCACCAGAACGATTCCTTCATCAAGAAATGTCCTGAATACTCAAAGACTAGCATCGATCATTCGACGCCCGCGTGACCTCAGGGTCAGAATCTCCAAACTCGTAAGCCCTCAACGAGGCAGCATGGAAATCACGTAATATCTCCAAAAAAGAAAGAAAGTGTCCCGAATACACGGAGACTGGCGTGAAAAAACTCAAAAAATGCACGACCTCAGGGTCAGAATCTCCAAAGTTGTAAGCCCTCAATGAGGCAATTCCGAGCTCACGAGCAACGGCTCTCGAGCCAAAATGAACTCAATGACTCGGAGACTGTCGCCAATAGCCATTCAGTAAGAAACCGAAGGCAGTAAGACCCCGAGCGGGCAGACTCGATCTTGTAAGACCTACATAAGGCAACAACAAAAACTGTAAGACCTCAAGAAAGGCATGAATCATACTTGTACCAACAATCAACAAACTGTAAGACCTCAAAGGCATGAAAATTTTGTAAGACCTTACTACAGGCATAAAATCCCGAAGTTTAGGCTATATATCGCATTTGTAAGATTCCTGAAAAAGCATACCCTCGATATAGACACCTAAACTACTACACTCAGGACCAAAAATTGCTCCGGCCAAACACAAATGACTACGGTGATACGGCTGTACCAGCCAAACTAACGCGACTCGGGGACGCCCGACCGTCGCTACAAAATCATAGGCCATTACTTCGAATCTACTTCGAAAAGAACCGGTTAAACAGGCTGCCCTCAACAGGCAAAAGAGCTTCGACCATGTCAGCTCCAAATCACAAGGCTTCGAGCTACTCAGCCCACGAGCCAAACCTTTCGAGGTGCTTGAACATTGCCGCAAACGACTTGAAATCGAGGTTCTTCCCGGACCGACGACGGGTCAGGCAAAATCATTTCAAAAGTCCTTAACAAGAGGAAAATAAAGCCAACATTAAAAGGTCGCTTCGACCCAAAGCGTAAGAGCCTATCGCCAGCTTACATAAAAGGCCGCATCGGCCCAAAGCGCAAGAGCCATTGTCTCTGGCTTATATAAAAGGCCGCATCGGCCAGAAGCGTAAGAGCCATTGTCGCCAACTTACATAAATTGATGCATCGGCCCAAAGCGTAAGAGCCATTATCGCCAACTTACATAAAAGGCCGCATCAGCCAGAAGCGTAAGACCCATTGTCGCCAACTTACATAAAAGGCCGCATCGGCCCAAAGCGTAAGAGCCATTGTCGCCAGCTTACATAAAAGGACGCATTGGCCAGAAGCGTAAGAGCCATTGTCGCCAGCTTGCATAAAGGGCCGCATCGGCCCAAAGCGTAAGAGCCATTGTCGCCAGCTTGCATAAAAGGCCGCATCGACCCAAAGCGCAAGAGCCATTGTTGCCAGATTAAATAAAAGGTCGCATCGGCCCAAAGCGTAAGAGCCATTGTCACCAGCTCATCTGAAAACTTGAGGGTCAAATGAGGTCGAGTCGTAACCCGATTCGGAGACAGGACCCAAAAAAGTTAACTACATATGCCTCAGGCAGAGCGTAAGAGCCATTGTCGCCAGCCTAATAAGCCCCAGGGCCGTTCACATAAAAGATCGCTTCGATCAAAGGCGTAAGAGCCACTATTGATAGCCCATGAAAACATAAAAAGCTTGAGGGCCATATGAGCTCGAGTCGAAACCTGACTCGGAGAATTTACCAGAAACGGTTGAGTAAAAGCATAAGTACTCAGACGCTAGCTTGAACTAATGGTTTCATTGACTAAGCGCGTAAGAGCCCCCGAGCCAGCCTAATGATCCCCAGGGTCATATGACGAATTCAAAGGATTCTCACAGACTCTAAGACCAGTTAACCTAGCCAAATGAGGGACAAAAATGGGTACAGAAGATCTAAAGCTGCAAAGGGTTTTTCTTTTATGTACATACGCGAAAAAATACATTCTCCGTCTACGAATATACTCTAAAGATACTAGATACAGAATGGTGAGGTCTACGCCCCACCCCCGAGAAGCTACAACCTATCGGCCTCATCTTTACTCCCCTCGGCGTCGAAAGGGAGTAACCGAGAATCACGCTCGTCCGCCCTTCCTCGCGCCAACTCTTCCGAGAGAACAAAATCCCTAGCGCTGATCTCCTCGAGAACCTTTTTTCGGGATTTGCAATGAGCATATTCTTCGATCCTCTCTCTACGATCAAGGACCCTCTTCAACTCGGCTTGGGCATCAGAAGCGTCCTTCAAATAAATCGCCATCTCCTGATCAGCCTTAGTACGGTTCGGTGCCGCTTCGATCCGAGTATCAACGATCTCAGCCCTAACCTTTTAAAAGTT
Source organism: Nicotiana attenuata (assembly GCF_001879085.1). Classification (NCBI taxonomy): domain Eukaryota; kingdom Viridiplantae; phylum Streptophyta; class Magnoliopsida; order Solanales; family Solanaceae; genus Nicotiana; species Nicotiana attenuata. The sequence continues at coordinate 263,686 of NW_017671527.1, forward strand.
CGGATTCAAGCCTCGAAATCATATCCGCTTGAAATGAAGCGTTATCGCAACCTAAGCGGAGTTGAACCTCGAAGGCAGGAACTTTAGCCAAGGCGTCTTTCTCCTCCGAAGCCAAAACCTCCGCCCGAGCTCTTAGCTCGTCCCAGTCGCTCTTGACACGGTCAGCTTCATCCCGAAGACGTTCCAGGGCCTCCGTCTTTTTCTGTAGCTAGGATAAACAAGTGTTAGCCTCAGAAGCCAAAAGGCAGAATGCATACTCGCCCGATACGGAAAGTTACATGCTCCATCAAATAGCTCTCGTAATTCGAGCTACGATACGCCTTATATCGCCAGTATGCCAGCTCGACTTCCTTTTCTTCACAAAGTAGCCTAAGGGATCTATCCTCATCCAGAGCTTTCCGAAGCCTGGCTCCGCGATAGAGCAGCTCAAACCTACGCCTGTCAAAGGCATGCAAAAGAAAAACTCGGTAAGGAAGGGAAGACGCGGAGTTCGGAAGGCCTATGTCAAAACTCACCACAAAATGCAGCCAGCGGACTTCATCGAAGGCCGAGCACACATCTGTTGATTTAGTCTCCTCAGCCCTGAAAGAATCGACCCCGGTCGAAGCATGGTCGCTCGGAGAGGCCACCTTTGTCGATGCCCCCTTTTTCTCGCGAAATCGGGTTTGCGACATTTGGGCGGACAACTCTTTTCCTTTTGGGAATTGGGTTTGAGATGTAGAAGAGTCTCCACCTAATGATTAAGTGCATTAGGACACTAAGAAAGAAATAAAAAGAAGAAGAACCAGACAATGGGTAAGGGCTTGAAATTATCTCGGGGGGAAGGTGTTAGGCATCCCCCAAGATCCACTAGTGTGGTTCCCGACCATGCTATAGTTGTGACTTTAAATATAAACAACGAATAAACTTACAAGACAATTCTCACATAACGATTGCAAGTAGGGGAAGTATAAAAGTTAAATAAACGAGCTGAAATTTGGGACTAGGCGATTTCATAATTTATTTAAAGAATATACAAGTGCAGAAAAATGGGGGTCGAATAATTGATACAAGTAATAAAACAAAGGGATGAAATGGGGTGGAAATTTCGGAGAGAAACTGACAGTTTTAAAGAACTGAAAAAACTGACAGTTTTAAAAATCCTGAAAGAAAGAAGTAAACACATAAAGAGGGAGGGGGGTCCTAGGCTTATAAATAACATGGATCACCTACGCAACACCCGGTAACCAATTATACACGTGGTGTTACCGCGTGATCATCATATCCATATCTACCCTTACCCACCCCGATAAGGTACTAAAACGCGGAATGGTCTCGTTAAGAGCAGTAAAGGGGAAAACACATAGCAGTTAAGGCTCAAATAGACCTCCTCATTCAAAGCTGAAAGTGTTTAGCACGACTTACAAGTACTGGTTATGTCTTTAATTAAACTTACGTAAAGGGGGTGGATGATTTATTGCATATTTTCATATAAGAAGTCCGAACTAGGCCTGCCTGCTGGTTGTAATTATTAAAGACTGGTATAATTAATTGATTACCTAATGGTTTGCCTAGGTGAAACCTATAGGCATGATATCCAACAAGGTCAAACAGACTGATTTTAAAGAAGATTACTGACTTTAGAAATAAACCAAATCTGTGGATATTAACAACATTATTACTGATTTTAGACTTGCGGATGAATCAGATTTAAACGATTGCTCCTATAGGCATGAATTTTAAGCGTTACTTATTTTAAAACGGTTATGTAAGTGCAGGAATCCTATGAGCATGGTATCTAGGATGCAATTGATTATTCCTTAACCTATGGATTGTTTACCTAATGACATGTGTATATGCAGAAGTGCAGAAAACTTACAATCATGATTTCTATATGAAGAAGTGCAGAAACTTATAGACATGATTTCTAATGAAATGCATAACTTATAGGCAGGATTTTTAATGCAGTAATGAAACAACTTATAGGCAGGATATCTAATGCAGTAATGAAACAACTTATAGGCAGGATTTCTAATGCAGTAATGAAACAACTTTTAGGCATGATTTCTAATGCAGTAATGAAACAACTTATAGGCAGGATTTCTAATGCAGTAATGAAACAACTTATAGGCAGGATTTCTATATGCAGATGCATAAACTTTTAGGCAGGATTTCTACATGCAGATGCATAAACTTATAGGCAGGATTTCTATATGTAGATGCATAAGCAAAAAGCAGGTTGTGATTGCAGAAATAAATTCCTAAAGCATGATGTCTACCCACATGCATAACATGAGTGACCCTCCCCTTTTTCACTATACACCCCATAAGTTATTACAAATTATTACAACCCGAATGAATCTAGAAAAATAAAAATTACATCAGAAATTAAAGTTCCAACCAAGGAGAGCCTAATTCAGACTCCTAGTCTGAAACATGAAATAAACCAACTTCCAAAGATAAGATTTCCAAAGCCTTTCTCATCCTTTGGGTGTGTCAAAGTTCCAAGAAGATTCATGAACTCCAGGCAGTGCTTACACCCAATTACATTTGCAGGATCAGATTATAGTGCAGTGTGGAAGGGCCAGCCCTCAAATGTCCAAGTTCAGAGGGAACTCAAGGTCCCCAAGGCAAGGCTCATAGGAGGGGGCAGAACTTAGAGTCTAAGAATAAGTGTAAGTGCAATACAGGGAGAATTAGGGAAAGCCATGACAAACTAGTGGCCATGCCCGACAATTAGGATGCTGGCACACCCCTGACCAGCCTGTCAGCTTGAATTTGGGAGTTAGGACCTATTGAAGGTCATGTTCAGACCTGGGCAGCAATTTGGATACTGCTAGGACATGAACTTTAACTCAGCACACAAAAGGGAATGGGGGTATGGGGGATTTGTAACAAGCAGTAAACATAAAAGGAAGTAATATACTGAACCTGAGCATCAAGGTAGACAGGAATAGAGCAACTGTAAAGTAAACACATAGGGAAAGAGCTGAAATCAAAATTGAGACATACCAGTTTCAGGGGAAACAAATAAGTAAAAACACCAGTCTTGAAAAGCCAAGTTGCAAGCAAAGCAGTACAAAAGTCTCAGTAGGGAGTAGAGAGTTTGAACGAGTATTGTGACTGAAAGTATGTGTTTGAGATTATGCAATTCGTAATGCGAATTGGTTTGTATGTGTTCAACAAAGGTTTCAAGGTTGTGTCAGTGGAGAAGGGTCGTGCCCCTTTTTATAGTGCAGAAAACAAGTAAGAAAAGGTAAGAAAATAGTTTGCAATCAATACAAAGAATCTCCCTTCAGTTAAGGGGTTCTGATTTCAAACGGGTAGAAGACAATTAAGGAAAGAAATTTGATTGAAATCTTTTCCAAAGTACACAAGAAGGGTAAGTACACAGGAGTTATTTAAGGCAAAGTTCAGTGGTACACGGTTTGTGAAAAATAAGGAAAGGGAATCAATCAGACAGCCAGTGAAATCAAAATCACCGGCTTTGTTCGAATGAACCAAGCCAGGAAAAAAGTAAAGAGGGTTCAATTAGAGAAAATCAGTAGCAATCAATCAGACCTTATTAATAGAAATTCGGAATCAATCAATAGTTAGCAAAACCCTTTTGCAAGAAGAAATCCTCATATATAAAGTACACAGATATCAAACAAGAAAGGGTTGTCATGCTAATTAGAAAAGACAGGCATAGAAAGGTTCAGAATCACAAGCAAAGAGTTTCATATTCAGTTCATAATACTTAGGGTGAGTCTGATAGTCCGGGGTTCCAAAGCAGAACCCTAATCAAAATTGCCAAAGAAACCCAATTCCTAGGGTTTCAAATCGAATTAGACATAGAGATGAGAAGGCAAGACATCGAAACAGAATCAAAGATCTGTTTCAGAGCCTTATGAGAAACAAAATAGACATGATAGCAGGTTTGAAACAACAAAGAAAGAAAGCTGATTTAAGAGGATAAAAGTGCATGTTTTTAGAAAAGTCGGAACTCAAGCAAGTTCAGAAGAAAAGAGAGGTGGTGTAAACTTAAGCAACAGTAGACGAAACATGCTTAGCAAGGACACAATCAGAGTCCAGTAAAGCAAACAAAATCCAAGAACTCAACAGTAAACATATATAGTATAAGAGTAAGGAAAACATAACAAGGATTAGCATATAAGCACAGGAGTAACATGTATAGTAGAAAAAGAAGAAGCAGAAGAACAACACACGCGTAGTAAAAAAGAAAATATACGAGCATAATATAGACAAACACACACGGAGGAAAGAACAGAAAGAATCAGAAAGATGTTTTAAAAACCCTTTCAGAAACCCTAAATCGAAGAAAACAATTCTGAACGAAAAGTTTGGGAAAAAACAATTTAGAAGTCCAGTACAACACAATCGTACCATAGATCTAAGAAAAGAAATAGAGAAAAAACCTCGAACAGCTTAGGGTTTTGGAGAAACCCTAGAAATGAGAAAGGCTTGGAAAAAATCAGATGTTGAGTCGAAGAGGTCAGGAACCAGGCTCCTGAGGCATGAATATGCCAGAGCAAAGGCCGGAGAAGCCATAGAACCAAAGATCTGAGAAGATCTGAAAGAGAACCATCGAGGTCAGCCTTCAAAACCTCAACACCCAAGGTCCAATGGTGGAGATGGGTGAGTACGGACCGTCCAAGGCCTGAGAAGCCATGGATTCTGGTGAAAACACGATGAAATAAGGTAGGAGGAGGATAGGGTTTCGAAGAGTTTTGGAGAGAGTTTGGGATTCAAAGGCGGCGGACCAGGTGAGAATGAGGGATTAGGGTAGGTCATTGGGGCTAAAAATGGTAAGGGAGATTTATGGCTGTTGATCAAAATGATCAACGACCTGGATCAAAAATAGGAAACGTGCTGATTTTAAATTGAGTCGGGGGACCGAGTTGAAATGAAATTGGGCTAGTACAAATAGGGGTAGAATTGGGTCAATTTAAGGTTAAAATTGAAATGCAAACGAGGCTGTAATTGAAATAAGGCCAAATTTCCCTTTTTATTTCGTAAAAATAGTGAAAATGATTTTAAAGGCAAATTAAAAGTACTGAACAAATTAATAATATATAAGTATTAATTTAAAAATACTGGGACCAATTTTATAATAAAAAATGCTATTAATCTTAGAATAGGCTAAAATTGCAATTGTATGCAATTTAACCTTTTAAATACCAAATAAATTTGTAAAAATATACAAAAATTACTTTAACTATATTTTGGTATAAATATGAGAATAAAATAAATTATTCACAAAAATTGATATTTTTGGGAATAATTACTGATTTTGTATTGCTAATATGGACAACAAATTGATTTTAAAAATCTTTAAAAATTAGGAAAAATAGCAAAACACTTGGGAATGCTTATATATGCGTGTACATGTTATTTTGAAAACATTTTTGTATAAAAATACATAGGAAAAATTTGGGTATCAACAACTGCCCCTCTTTACCCGGGAAGGATGAAAGAGTTGTTGGGTAAAGATATGATGGCCAATTTGATCGAACGAAACGATTTGAAGAATTTTGACCGAGCTCTGGTTCTTGAGCTGCCTACATATCCCTGGTCTTACAGGAATTATGCCATATGTAGTTCAGGATCCATCGACGGAATATGCTGATGGAGGTTTCGCAAGAACGGACGTTGTATTCAGGTCAAGAAGGGTAGTTAAGGTATAATCAAGGCTGTGGGAACTGGAGCGGGATCGCTCCTGCTGAGACGGCCGTTGCTTGCCGGTTTTCCTGCAAATGAGCAATGCGAACATATTTATATTGCATAAATTGAAACGTGATACAAGTTCCCGTTGGACCATGAATGCTGTCTTTGGACGGTTAGGATGACGTCCTCAGACCATGACGTCCTGGGCCATGAAGTGTATAATAAAGGATTCGCAGGCTATGAAACGACGTTCTCCGGCTATGAGAATGATGCCTCCGAAATATGATGTCTTTGAATAATGATATGCAAGAGATAAAAGTGGGGTCCTCAGGCCATGGCATGGCGTTCTCGGGCTATGGAAATGATACCTCCGAACAATGACGCCCTTGGTCGGTTTGGCGATCTTTCAGCCCATGAGATGCAATAAGTGGCGATCTTTCAGCCGATGTAAAAATGTAAATAAAATGGCGATCTTTCAGCCGGTGCAGGATTTAAATGAAGTGGCGATATTTCATCCATGAGAAAATGTAAGTAAAATAGCAATCTTTCAGCCGATGCAAGATTTAAATGAAGTGGCGATATTTCAGCCATGCAAAAATATAAGTAAAATGGCAATCTTTCAGCCGGTGCAGGATTAAAACGAAGTGGCGATATTTCAGCCATGCAAAAATGTAAGTAAAATGGCGATCTTTCAACCGATGCAAGATTTAAATGAAATGGCGATATTTCAGCCGTGCAAATGGAGACAGAGCTTAGCCTTGGAAGGTAGAATAGTAGCCTTATGCAATTATAGTGACAAAGCTTAGTCTCGGAAGGCAGAATAGTAGCCTTATGCAATGCAAAAATGCAAATAGAGGTAGAGCTTAACCTCGGAAGGCAGAATAGTAGCCTTACGCAATTATGGAGACATAACTTAGTCTCGGAAGGGAGAATAGTAGCCTTATGGAATGCCAAAAATACAAATGGAGGTAGAGCTTAACCTCGGAAGGCAGAATAGTAGCCTTATGCAATTATGGAGACAAAGCTTAGTCTCGGAAGGCAGAATAGTAGCCTTATGCAATGTGTCACACCTCCTTTTCCTACCACACCCGCAGAAGAGGGTATAATAAAGGGAGTTATTTCCAACTTGAAGTGACAATCGGAACGGGATTTATTATTAAATTTTCAGAGTCGCCACTTAGGAGATTAATGGTGTCCCAAGTCACCGGTTAAATCCCGACCCGAGGAGATTATGACTCTGTTATCAGTCCGCGAACCAGAAATCCAGGTAAGGAATTCTGTTAACCCGGGAGAAGGTGTTAGGCATTCTCGGATTCCGTGGTTCTAGCACGGTCGCTCAACTGTTGTGATTGATTTTATCTGATTTTAAAACATGTACTAACCTATGTGCCCTTTATTAATAAACCGCTTTTATTTATATCTTATGAGAATTGCAACGTAGTGAAAATGCGTCTTGAACCACGTCGCACCAGTGCACCCGCGATTGTTAACACATTTCGACTTCGTTGAGATTTGGATTTGGGTCACATAAATGTGCACCCGTGTTTAGGAAGGTAAATTTATTAAAATACATGCCTAAAGCAACTACGCGTTTATTAACTATGTGGGGAGCCATGAAATTCGCTAAATGGCACATCCCGAGGTCTAAATATTTTGATATAAACAATTAGTGAGGGCCCCGCAATTTGTGTGTTTATTTGGCGAGGCTCGTCTCGTCTATTGTTTATTTTAAAGGGTAAATCCTAAAGCAATCTATGATTTTCTATATTTATTCGTCTTTAACTATTTGTTACTGGACCTAATAGTGACTTTATACTGTGTTGCAGCCACTGGGCTCCAGGACGAGCCCAACAAAAGAAAAGGTTAAAATTACGTGCACACCATAAACTGACCAAGCAAATCTAGGCCCAGGCCCAAACGTACACAAGCATCTAACCGAGCCTGGGCCGTTCATTGAGGCCCTGAGACTTATTCCTTTTGATAATAAAATACTGAGCCCAAACTGTTAAGCTAGGCCAGATTCCAATTCAGATTCCAATATGCAGTCTTATTGTTACGAACTAAAAATCGAAACAGTCCAGAAACTTATTCAAGTTGTCCTATTGATACCAACCTAATACTGCCCAGTTTTAAATACAGAAATTGAACATTGGATGCAATCTATACTACATATAGGATTAAACATTGGATGCAATCTTCCCAGAAATTAATTACATAATCAGAATTAAAATCCATTGCACAGTTCAGACATTCAGTCCAGTTATACAGTCCAATTATACATACACAGAGTCTAATAAATCACAAATAAAGCAAAGAAGTTCAATGAGGGAGGCCTGATCAGCACTTCATTTCATTTCAAATGCCTGGGAAATACAAGATGTGTACCTGATATTCAAAATACAACAGGACGAGGAGGAGTTAGCAATAGCAGTGCAGAGAAGTTGGCAACAGCAGTGCAAGCAACAGTGATTCGAATTTCGAACAGCAGACAAATACAATCGATTTCAACCCAGAAATAACTCAATGATCCAGAATTATTGCCAAACCAAACCAGATTCGTACAGCAAACCTCATACAGTACCAAAATTGACCAGAAATGAGCTTAACCCTAACACAACCAGTAAACGACCAGCAATTAACTCGAACCANGGACCGGGTTGGGACGGGTATGGACCGGACTGGATTGGGGTATTTCGTTTGGGCTGACCGATTTTGGCCCAAATTCGGTCTCCAATTTAAGACCATTTTTTAATTTTCTTTTCCCTTTTTTTCTTTATCTATTTTTGTATTTATTATTTTTCTGATTTTATAAAATATTAAAACAAAGCAAAGACCTAATTACACTATTTAACTCCTCAAATTACTTATAACTCTATTTAAAGACAAATGCAATAATTAGTAATGCAAAGAACAATTTTCTTGCAATTTTCTTTACATTTTATTCTAAAACTAATTAATACTAAAATTGTGAAATTAAATCCCTAAATGCCAATGCATATTTTTAGTATTTTCATATGGATTAAAATGCACAAATAAAAATGCAACAATTACCAAAGAATGCCACAAAATTCACAAAAATTTATAAAATACTAGAAAAAAAATTGTTTTGTTTGAAATTTTGGGAATTATTGTTTAGGGCAAAAATCACGTGCTCACATAATGCAAAAATGCAAATGGAGGTAGAGCTTAACCTCGGAAGGCAGAATAGTAGCCTTATGCAATGCCAAAAATGCGATTGGAGGTAGAGCTTAACCTCGGAAGGCAGAATAGTGGCCTTATGCAATGACAAAAATGCGAATGGAGGCAGCGCTTAACCTCGGAAGGCAGAATAGTAGCCTTAAGCAATTATGGTGACAGAGCTTAGTCTCGGAAGGCAGAATAGTAGCCTTTATGCGGAAGATGAGAGACGAATAGTAGTAAAAGATTCTTAGCTGATAGCGGATAGCTGGTTGTTGATTGCGATATTGTAGCTGCTGGGGATATCCTGTATGGATAGTGGTTGTGAAGCGATAATTTCGAGAGCTATATTCATGAAAAGTACGAGTGTATAAACGGATTTGCTGATTTGTGACTTGGGTTCGTGCATCCAAAGAAAAATTGTGAGTTTTGTAAAGGGACCGGTTAGTTCGCGTTCCCGCTAGCTTCGCTTGACTGGCTCGGCTCTGTTTATGGTGATACTGTAGGTACCCTCGGGGCAGTGTTGTCAAACAAACCGATTTCGATAATAGGCATGCATGAGTTTTGTTAAAGGTATGATATATGCATATATATTTAAAAAAACAGCTTTAGATGACTCAACGACCGCCACGTGGTTCAAAACATTGCGACCTTTCTTGCTACGGAATTTTGAGGGTCCTCCTCAAAATTCTGCCCCAGTTAGTGGGTTGATGCTTCTGACGGCTGCTTGCCATGATCGACTGAAGTTACTTCGGAATTTTAAGGGTCGTCCTCAAAATTCTACCCTAGTTTCCAATTGCGGGGGAAATGAAAATTTTATTGAATTGTGACCGAACCCATAAGGCTGCCTACGTATCCCCTCTTAAACAGGAATTAGGTCAGACGTAGTTCAAATTACATAAGGAAACCATAAATGGTTACACATAGTATCGCTTCACTACATCTGAATTTAATGGTTTTGGCCAAACTTCTCCGTCCATTTCTGCAAGTATGAGGGCTCCTCCTGTCAGAACCCGGTGAACCATGTATGGACCTTGCTAGTTAGGAGAGAACTTTCCTTTGGCTTCATCTTGATGTGGAAAAATCTTCTTCAACACCAGCTGCCCTGGTGTAAACCGTCTTGGTCTCACTCTCTTGTTGAAGGCTCTGGTCATTCTGTTCTGGTAAAGTTGACCATGGCAAACTGCGTTCATTCTCTTTCCATCTATGAGAGTTAACTATTCGTAACTCTTTACCCATTCAGCATCGTTGATTTCTACTTCCTGTATGATTCTTAGGGATGGAATTTCTACCTCGGCGGGGATGACCTCTTCCGTACCATAAACCAGCATATAGGGAGTTGCACCAGTCGATGTGCGGACTGTGGTGCGATACCCTAACAAAGAAAATGATAGCTTATCATGCCACTTCTTATGTTTTTCTACTATCTTTCTCAATATCTTCTTGATGTTCTTATTGGCTGCTTCTACATCTCCGCTCATCTGAGGCCTGTAGGCTGTGGAGTTCTTGTGTTTGATCTTGAAGGCTTCGCACATGGCTTTCATCAAATCACTGTTGAGGTTGGAACCGTTGTCAGTAATGACTGATTCTGGGATCCCGAATCGACAAATGATACGGTCACGGACAAAGTCTGCCACGACTTTCTTGGTCAGTGCTTTGTAAGATGCCGATTCAACCCATTTACTGAAATAATCAATTGCTACTAGGATAAACATGTGTCCATTTGATGCGGCAGGTTCGATTGGTCCGATAACATCTATTCCCCATGCGGCGAACGACCATGGCGAGCTTGTTGTATTAAGCTCATTTGGAGGCACTTTTATCGTGCCTGCATGGATCTGACAGCGGTGGTACTTTCGAACATATTGGATGCAGTCCGTTTCCATAGTCATCCAAAAAAAACCTGCCCAGAGTATCTTCTTGGCTAAGACAAAACCGTTCATATGTGGACCACAGGTCCCAGTATGAATTTCCTCTAGCGGTTTGGATGCTTCCTTTGCATCAACACACCTTAGCAATCCCAAATCAGGAGTTCTCCTATACAGGATTCCTCCGCTGTGGAAGAAATTGTTGGATAATCTTCGTAGAGTGCACTTCTAAATAGTATTTTCAAGCTCTGGATATTTTCCTTCGGCCAAAAATTCCTTGATGTCGTGAAACCAAGGCTTTCCATCTGCTTCTTCCTTGACATGAGCATAGTAAGCTGGTTGATCATGAATCTTTACTGGAATAGGGTCTATGATGTTCTTATCTGGATGTTGAATCATGGATGATAGAGTGGCGAATGCATCGGCAAACTCATTCTGGACTCTGGGAACATGCCGGAACTTTGTCTTTATGAACCTCTTTCTCAAATCCTGTACATGATGCAAATATGGGAGTATCTTGGTTGCCCATTCTTCTCGGACCTGATGTATAAGCAAATCTGAATCTCCGATCACTAGCAACTCTTGGACTTTCATGTCAATGGCCACCTTGAGCCCCAAGATGCAAGCTTCATACTCGGCCATATTGTTGGTGCATGGGAACCTGAGCTTGGCGGATACCGGATAATGCTGGCCGATTTCTGATACTAGGACTGCTCCTATGCCAACTCCCTTGAAATTTGCTGCTCCGTCGAAAAACATCCTCCAACCGTCATAGGATTCTGCAATGTCCTCTCCTATGAAGGATACCTCCTCATCAGGAAAATACGTCTTTAGAGGCTCGTGTTCTCCATCCACAGGGTTTTCAGCGAGGTGATCCACTAGGGCCTGTCCTTTTATTGCTTTTTGAGCCACGTAGACAATATCAAATTCACTCAGCAGGATCTGCCACTTGGCTAGCTTGCCGGTGGGCATGGGCTTCTGAAAGATATACTTCAATGGGTCCATTCTGGATATGAGATACGTGGTGTAAGCACAGAAATAATGCCTCAACTTCTGAGCAACCCAAGCCAGAGCACAATAGGTGCGCTCTAGTAAGGAATACCGGGCCTCGTATGGGGTAAACTTCTTGCCGAGATAATAAATGGCCTGCTCTTTTCTCCCCGTTTCATCATGCTGCCCCAGAACACAACCAAACGCTCCATCCAATACTGCAAGGTAGAGTAGCAGGGGTCTACCTGGTTCGGGCGAAACCAGAACCGGCAGTGTTGACAGGTACTCTTTCATTCTGTTGAAGGCTTTCTGGCAGTCGTCAGTCCATTTGGTAGCGGCGTCCTTCTTCAACATCATAAAGATCGACTCACAAATGACAGTGGACTGAGCTATGAACCGGCTAATGTAGTTAAGTCTCCCCAAGAAACTCATAACCTCCTTCTTGCTCTTCGGTGGCGGCAATTCTTGACCTTTGATGGATCAAATTCTATCCCTCGGCGGCTCACAATGAACCCAAGTAGTTTTCCGGCAGGAACCCCAAATGCACATTTCGCGGGATTCGGCTTCAGGTTGTACCTTCTCAGTCTATTGAAGAATTTCCTCAAATCTCCCATGTGATCAGCGCCTTTTCTTGGATTTGATGATGACGTCGTCTACATACACTTCGATCTCCTTGTGTATCATGTCATGGAAAATGGCGATCTTTCAACCGGTGCAGGATTTAAATGAAGTGGCGATATTTCAGCCATGAGAAAATGTAAGTAAAATGGCAATCTTTCAGCCGATGCATGATTTAAATGAAGTGGCGATATTTCAGCCATGCAAAAATATAAGTAAAATGGCGATCTTTCAGCCGGTGTAGGATTAAAACGAAGTGGCGATATTTCAGCCATGCAAAAATGTAAGTAAAATGGCGATCTTTCAACCGATGCAGGATTTAAATGAAATGGCGATATTTCAGCCGT
>NW_017671527.1:276351-276969 GCF_001879085.1 Nicotiana attenuata
TAAAGATTTAAATAAAACTGGCGATATTTCGAGCCGATGCTAAGTGTAAAATATAAGTGGCGAATCGTTTCAGCCGATGCAAGATGAAGTGGCGATATTTCAGCCTATGCAATTATGGAGGTAGAGCTTAACCTCGGAAGGCAGAATAGTAGCCTTATGCAATGCAAAAATGCAAATAGAGGTAGAGCTTAACCTCGGAAGGCAAAATAGTAGCCTTACGCAATTATGGAGACATAGCTTAGTCTCGGAAGGCAGAATAGTAGCCTTATGGAATGCAAAAAATACAAATAGAGGTAGAGCCTAACCTCGGAAGGCAGAATAGTAGCCTTATGCAATTATGGAGACAGAGCTTAGTCTCGGAAGGCAGAATAGTAGCCTTATGCAATGCAAAAATGCAAATGGAGGTAGAGCTTAACCTCGGAAGGCAGAATAGTAGCCTTATGCAATGCCAAAAATGCGATTGGAGGTAGAGCTTAACCTCGGAAGGTAGAATAGTTGCCTTATGCAATGACAAAAATGCGAATGGAGGTAGCGCTTAACCTCGGAAGGCAGAATAGTAGCCTTATGCAATTATGGAGACAGAGCTTAGTCTCGGAAGGCAGAATAGTAGCCTTATGC
>NW_017671527.1:279817-283594 GCF_001879085.1 Nicotiana attenuata
GGTTGGGAATATTTGGGTGAAGTGGGTTGGTATGTGGGAGGTGGAGGTGATTGATAGGTAGGTGGTGGAGCTTGGTAGGAAGGTGCAGGGTAATTTGAGGTAGGTTGATATGTAAGAGGGGGTATTGGGTAGGTTTGGTATTTAATTGGGGACTTTGTTCTCTGTGCAACCATCACGGCACTCACATCCCTTTTCTTGGACGTGCCACTAGACTGTAGAGCCTTGTTGGTAGCTTGTAATGCTTCAAAGTTAGTGACCATACCACTTTTAATACCTTCCTCGATCCTTTCCCCTAGCTTGATGATGTCGGAAAATTTCTGGCCTTCAATCTACATCAACCTTTCGTAGTACCGTGGGTCTTGAGCCCGGACGAAAAACCTGTTCATTTGTTCTTCTTCTAAAGCCGGCCTGACCTTAGCACCTTCTGAACTCCAACGAGTAGCATACTCGCAGAATGTCTCTGTGGGTTTCTTTTTCAAGTTCTGGATGAAATCGGACGCCATACTTACCCAGTTTGACAACATCTTCGGGTCTTGGCTAATGTACCAAGACAGCGCATCCCCTTTCAGACTTCTCATAAAGAGCTTCATGCAAACCTTTTCATCCTTTTCTACTCCGACCAGCTTGTCGCAGTATGTGCTCAAATGAACTCTAGGATCCCCGGTGCCATCGAACATTTCGAACTTGGGAGGTTTGGACCCCTCGGGCAGTTCGACATCTGGTTGAATGCAAAGGTCTTCGTAATTCAGCCCCTCGATCCCCTTGCTTTCTTCAACACCCTGAACTCGGCTAGTCAGCTTCTTGAGTTCTGCGGCCAGATTCTTGATAAGAGAGTCATTGTCATCAGACTCAGGTGCGCTTGAGCGGGCTGAATGGGGTATGGTATGGTTTCCACATAGATGGGGGTGTTGTGGTGTTGATCATTTGTGGAGTTTAGTGGTTTGGGGATGAGCAGTGGGGTGTTGCTTGAAGTGTGGCATGTGTTGCAGTGGTGATAGGGAGTGGGTTGGTTTTGTGGCTTCGGGATGTTTTGAGGAGGTATGGGATTTTGAGTGTTGGGAAGCTGATATCTGGGGTAGTGAGGGAAAATGACAAGCTTGCCAAGTTCCGAACTTGGTCCAATTCTTCCTGAAATTTTAATAACTTCTGTTCGAGCTGGGAGGCACTTTCCTTGGAAACCTGAATACCCTGAGAAGTCTCTACCCTTTCAACTAAGCTCTCCTTTCTAATGTTGCTCAAATCTTCCATCTTTCCTTTGTTCTTGTTTCTGATAGGACTCGGAGGAGGAGGAGGCGGAGGACCCTTGGATCTTGTGGAATATAATGACGATGCCAAAGTGCACGAACTAACCTTTGTGGAGGGGAATAAGCAAAAGTAAAAACAAAAGGTAACAAGTTAGTAGGGATCGTGAGAAGAAAACATTGCAATATTTAAACACATAGTGCAAGAATATAAATCATGTCCTAACTTGGGAGCCTCGTTGTGCCCGAGGTAGGCCTAGCGACAAGTTGATTTGGAGAACTTATAATGATAAATGCCTCATTTTATTGATATGAATAAGACGAATCCCAAAACGACACTAAAATAGCAGAAAATAAAATGTCACTAATGGCCATTAGCCTTATTACATTTAAAGCAAAGAAAAGACTCCTAACTACTTGGTCCCAGAAGGACCTTCTCCAGACTCGACATCTTTAGCTCCATCGAACAACTTCTATTTCCTCCAGCAAAGGTGTCATTTCAATGTCTCTGAAGCGGAATACCGACCTATCACAATCCCAGAATAGAGTGGCAGCTTCTATGATTTTGTTGTCAGGTTGAATTTCTAGGAGAGAAGGTAGGTTTCCCAGGTACTTCCGGACAAGAGTCTGATCACTGGAATGAAGATCCTTCCACCAGCTTAGCAATTTGGGGTGAATGTGCGTAACCATGCCGAATCTGGGGACTTCGTGCCTCATTTTCTGCAAAACAAAAGTTTAGGCCCTTTTCCCCCACCAGACTCGACTATTTCACATCAATAATTAGCATATGAAGCATTTAGTTCTCCAAATGAATGCACAGAACATTGTAAGGTCCGTTTGGGTTTCAAGGAAACCAGTGGACTTTGGACAAGGCTATCTTAAAGAGTCATTATGCGGACAACATAACTGACTCGGCTACTTTTGACCATGATGCATGTACAATTAAACGGAGTAAGGTTTCTATGTGGTATTAGACTGGTACCCTTGAGCGAACAACTCAAGAGGGAAAGGCGCGGAACCGTCGACTACACCGTTGATCGACTGGTTTTACCGCAAATATGCCTTTGCCGGATTTAGGGGGTGATAATATCGGAAGAGCGCAACCACTCATTATAAGCATTGCTATGGGATTTTGTTTGGCACGAATGGAATATGATGTTGAATATGCAATTACAAGAATAAAACAAGTTGTCACGTATTTGCACGTTCATAAGGTAATGATTACAATAATAGCTCGTAATTACAACAGTATTGAGGGAAAGCGGTAAAGGAAAGCATTAAAGAAAAGAAACAAATAAGCAAGTCAGTTTCGTAATAGAAAAGATATAAAGACATTAAATAAAGGCAATAAAGAAGCAGTAAAGTCACAAGCAACATGAAATGGTAAAAGCCTAAAGAAATCCCCAGCAGAGTCGCCATGCTGTCGATGCCCCCTTTTTCACGCGAAATCGGGTTTACGACATTTGGGCGGACAACTCTTTTCCTTTTGGGAATTGGGTTTGAGATTTAGAAGAGTCGCCACCTAATAATTAAGTGCATTAGGACACTGAGAAAGAAATAAAAAGAAGAAGAACCAGAGAATGGGTAAGAGCTTGAAATTATCTCGGGGAGAAGGTGTTAGGCACCCCCCAAGATCCACTAGTGTGGTTCCCGGCCATGCTATAGTTGTGACTTTAAATATAAACAACGAATAAACATACAAGACAATTCCCACATAACAATTGCAAGTAGGGGAAGAATAAAAGTTAAATAAACGAGCTGAAATTTGGGACTAGGCGATTTCATAATTTATTTAAAGAATATACAAGTGTAGAAAAATGGGGGTCGAATAATTGATACAAGTAATCAAATAAAGGGATGAAATGGGGCGGAAATTTGGGAGAGAAAAACAGTACCGGAAATTTAAAGAGATTTTAAATGATTAAAGCAAAGGACGAGGTTTTAAAGAACTGAAAACTGATAGTTTTAAAAATCCTGAAAGAAAGAAGTAAACACATAAATAGGGAGGGGGGGTCCTAGGCTTATAAATAACATGGATCAACCACGCAACACCCGGTAACCAATTATACACGTGGTGTTATCGCGTGATAATCATATCCATGTTTACCCTTACCCACCCCGATAAGGTACTAAAATGCGGAATGGTCTCGTTACTTATTGCATGCTACTACCCACCCCAATCATATCAGTCTCAGAGGCAGTTGAGACTACTAATCCTAGAGGGAAGGGATATTGGCTTTTGAAGTTTAAAAGGACAAAATCTAGTGCAACAAACAAAACACATAAGAGTAGTAAAGGGGAAAACACATAGCAGTTAAGGCTCAAATAGACCTCCTCATTCAAAGCAGAAATTGTTTAGCATGACTTACAAGTACTGGTTAGGTCTTTAATTAAACATACGTAAAGGGGCTGGCTGCTTTATTACATCTTTTCAGATACGAAGTCCGAATTAGTCCTGCCTGCTGGTTGTAATTATTAAAGACTGGTATAATTAATTGATTACCTAATGGTTTGCCTAGGTGAAACCTATAGGCAT
>NW_017671528.1:0-4369 GCF_001879085.1 Nicotiana attenuata
AAGCTGCTAAAGAAAGATGCTGCGGTCAGATGGACAGACGAATGTCAAGCAGCATTTGACAAGATTAAGAAGTATTTGGCTAGTCCACCTGTGTTGGTCCCGCCAGAGCCAGGAAGGCCCTTGATCCTTTACCTGACTGTGTTAGACAATTCGTTTGGTTGTGTACTGGGGCAGCATGACATCACGGGAAGGAAAGAGCAGGCGATTTACTACCTCAGCAAGAAGTTCACATCATATGAGGTAAAATACACTCCACTCGAGAGAACGTGTTGTGCTTTAACCTGGGTAGCGCAAAAATTGAAACACTACTTGTCAGCATATACTACCTATCTCATCTCTCGGTTGGACCCATTGAAGTATATTTTTCAAAAGCCCATGCCCACAGGGAGGCTGGCGAAATGGCAAATCCTGCTTACGGAGTTTGATATTATCTACGTGACGCGGACCGCCATGAAAGCACAAGCATTGGCTGATCATCTGGCTGAGAATCCCGTTGATGACGAATATGAGCCTTTGAAAACATACTTCCCGGACGAGGAGGTAATGCATATTGAAGAATTAGAACAGGTCGAGAAGCCTGGATGGAAACTGTTCTTTGATGGAGCTGCCAATGCCAAGGGTGTCGGAATAGGAGTTGTACTGATTTCTGAGACAGGGCAACACTACCCTGTTACTGCTCAACTCCGTTTCTATTGCACCAACAACATGGCTGAATACGAAGCCTGTATCCTGGGACTGAGACTGGCTATAGATATGGGTGTTCAAGAAATCTTGGTCATGGGTGACTCGGAACTTCTTGTA
The DNA here is from genome assembly GCF_001879085.1 of Nicotiana attenuata. NCBI lineage: Eukaryota > Viridiplantae > Streptophyta > Magnoliopsida > Solanales > Solanaceae > Nicotiana > Nicotiana attenuata. Next base: position 802 of record NW_017671528.1, read on the forward strand.
CACCAGATTCAGGGAGAGTGGGAAACACGAGACTTGAAGCTCATACCATACCGGCAGTGCTTGCATGAACTTTGTTAACGGTTTCAATCAATAGATTTCAAACACATTCCAAGGATGCATAATGAGGTTGCTGACGCTTTGGCCACCTTGGCATCGATGTTGCATCATCCGGACCAGGCTTATGTGGACCCGTTACATATTCAGGTTCGAGATCAACATGCCTATTGTAACGTGGTGGAGGAAGAATTTGATGGTGAGCCATGGTTCCACGACATAAAAGAGTATCTCCGGATGGAAGTATACCCGACACAGGCTACAGGGGATCAAAAGAGAGCAATTCGACGCTTGGCAAGCAGATTTTTCTTCAGTGGAGGAGTGTTGTACAAAAGAACTCCAGATCTTGGGTTATTGAGATGCATAGATGCCAGACAGGCTACAGTTATCATGGCTGAGGTACATGCGGGAGTTTGCGGACCTCATATGAGTGGATACATATTGGCAAAGAAGATCCTCCGAGCAGGGTATTATTGGCTTACCATGGAACGGGATTGCATCAGTTTCGTGCGCAAATGTCATCAATGTCAGATACATGGAGATTTGATTCATTCTCCGCCCTCGGAATTGCATACAATGTCGGCACCATAGCCCTTAGTTTCCTGGGGAATGGATGTTATTGGACCGATTGAGCCAGCAGCATCAAATGGACATAGATTCATTTTGGTAGCTATTGATTATTTTACTAAATGGGTGGAGGCAAAAACCTTCAAATCTGTGACTAAGAAGGCAGTTGTCGATTTCGTGCATTCAAATATCATATGCCGGTTTGGGGTCCCAAAGGTAATCATCACAGATAATGGTGCAAATCTCAATAGTCATTTGATGGCCGAGACATGTCAGCAGTTTAAGATCATGCACCGCAATTCCACTCCATATCGTCCTAAGGCAAATGGAGCAGTTGAAGCAGCTAACAAGAATATCAAGAAAATACTTCGGAAAATGAGGGTCAAGGCAACGGCATGAAAAACTACCTTTTGCATTGTTGGGTTATCGCACTACTATCCGCACTTCAGTAAGAGCGACTCCTTATTCCTTGGTGTATGGAACCGAAGCAGTAATACCCGCAGAGGTTGAGATCCCGTCCCTCCGGATCATTGCTGAGGCCGAAATTGATGATGATGAATGGGTCAAAACCCGCTTGGAACAATTGAGTCTGATTGACGAAAAACGACTGGCAGCGGTATGTCATGGTCAGTTATACCAACAGAGAATGGCAAGAGCATATAACAACACCGCCCACGTAAGTTTGAAGCAGGGCAGTTGGTGCTGAGACGTATCCTACCTCATTGGGCTGAGGCAAAAGGAAAGTTCGCCCCAAACTGGCAGGGGCCATTTGTTGTAACCAGAGTGTTGTCCAATGGCGCTTTATATTTGACAGATGTGGAAGGAAAATGTGTAGAAATGGCTATCAATTCTGATGCAGTCAAGAGATATTATGTATGATTTCTTTGTCTTTGTGTACTTGATTGTATTTGACATATTTTGAGATTGAAATGACGAAGGCATTTTGTTCTGCTATCTAAACACTTTATTCCTCGTTACCCCTTTTGAGCTTTAAACATTTTCTTTCATACCCCTCTTTCGGAATCAATAATCAAGCTCGTAAGGCCGAGCAAAGAAGGAAATGGAGATGCAAGAGAAAAATCGAAACAAAAGAAAGAAGAAAAGGAAAAGGAAGAGAAAAGAACTAAAAAAGGGGAAGAAAAAAAAAAGGAAAAAAAAAGAAAAAAAAAGAAAAAAGGAAAAAAAAAGGGGAAAATGGAACAAAGACAGACCGTAACAATAAACGTAGTCGTTTGAACTACGTTTGACTTGATCCCGAAAGGGTACGTAGGCAGCCTCACTGAGGTTCAGTCATAACAAAAGAAAAATCCAAATAATCCCTGGGAAGGAAACTGGGGCAGAAGTTATGGTTGTTGCATGAGATATGATTCCGAAAGTTGTAATATTGGACCCACGTTTGAATTATTTTGAGCCTCTATACCTTTCTTTCTAAACCCATCCAAAAGCCACATTACGGTCCAAAGAAAGACCTTCTGATCAATCTTAAGAAATGTCAATACAAGCAGGTAAAGTAATTCTTGTTGGGGACAACACCCTGGTGCCAGAAGAAAAATGACAAAATGAGAGAGTCTTATTGGTGAAAACCCTCACAGGCACCGTAAGGCGAAGTGAGTTTGAGAGACATTAGAAATGAGAGAGTCTTATTGGTGAAAACCCTCACGGGCACCGTAAGGCGAAATGAGTTTGAGAGAATGTAAAAATGAGAGAGTCTTATTGGTGAAAACCTTCATGGGCATCATAAGGCGAACATGAGTCTTCAGATATGCAAATAAGGAAGTCCGTGGTTGAAAGGTGTTTGAAACATGGTGAAAAGCAGGGTTTAGGTTTTGTTGAAAATCGGGCGTAAAAATACGGGGCAACAAATGGGCAACTAATGATTGATTGGATGAACAGACTAGGCTGGGATCCGAAGTGCATGGCGCGATCAACGGAATCAGCCTTTCGCTCAGATAAGCTTTGTCCTTTTCTCTTTATTATCATTCATTCACTTCCAGAGTTTTCTATCCTCAGAACCTTCGAGGTTATTGCATTTCATTTTCTTGAAATCTGTCTATAAGACATGTTAATATCAGTCCGGTTCAAGAAACAAAGGAAGGATGTCAAAGCTAATTACCAACTTCCCAGCTGAGTGGCACAACAAGTTGGAAACATGTCAAAGGGAAAGAAAACATGAAGGATCAATAAATCAGTGGAATAATCAGACGTTCGCACGGAAAAGGCAAGGTTCATAGGAAAGGAACAGGAACACCAAACAGTAATATGAAACAAAACATATGGGTCATCGAGATTTGAGGGATGAAAGTCAATTGGGAGATCGTGGCAAGTCAAAGCAAGTCCAGGAAGCAAGTCAGGGCGAAGTCGGAAGTGGGAGCATAGACAACAAGAATGCCAGCAGCTAGTCACCATTTACACTAACAATTTTCTTTGATTGAAACAGGGAATATTTTTCAAGTTTCTGCAATCAGGCGCCCACCTGGATAACAAGGGAATATTTTTCAAGCTTCTGCAATCAGGCGCCCACCTGGATAACAAGGGAATATTTTTCAAGTTTCTGCAATCAGGCGCCCACCTGGATAACAAGGGAATATTTTTCAAGCTTCTGCAATCAGGCGCCCACCTGGATAACAAGGGAATATTTTTCAAGCTTCTGCAATCAGGCGCCCACCTGGATAACAAGGGAATATTTTTCAAGTTTCTGCAATCAGGCGCCCACCTGGATAACAAGGGAATATTTTTCAAGTTTCTGCAATCAGGCGCCCACCTGGATAACAAGGGAATATTTTTCAAGCTTCTGCAATCAGGCGCCCACCTGGATAACAAGGGAATATTTTTCAAGTTTCTGCAATCAGGCGCCCACCTGGATAACAAGGGAATATTTTTCAAGTTTCTGCAATCAGGCGCCCACCTGGATAACAAGGGAATATTTTTGCCCTAAGCAGTAATTTTT
>NW_017671528.1:4651-30595 GCF_001879085.1 Nicotiana attenuata
GAAACTGAGGCAGAAGTTGTGGTTGCTGTGAGAAATCTGATTCCGAAAGTTGTAACTTTAAAACCATGATTGAATTGTTTTGAGCCTTCGATACCCCTCCTTTCTAACCCTATCCAAAAGCCCACATTACGGTCCAAAGCAAGACCTTCCGGTCAGTCTTCAAGAAATACCGAGGCAAATGAGCAGAGGTGCATCATATCAGGGGCAACACTCCGGTCCAAACGAAGGAAATGAAGAATGAGAAAGTTTTGTTGATAAGAATCCTCACGGGTACCCCCCAAGGTGATGAAAGCTGAGAGAGATCAAAATGAGAGAGTCTTATTGGTGAAAACCTTCGCGGGCACCATAAGGCGACTGTGAGCAGGTGATTTTTGCCCTAAGCAGTAATTCCCAAATTTCAAAATAATTTTTCTAATATTTTATAATTTTGTGTGAGTTCGTAGCATTCTTTGGTAATTGTTGCATTCATTTTATGCATTTAATCCATAAAAAATACCAAAATATGCATTAACATTTAGGGATTTAATTTCACAATTTTAATATTAATTAGTCTTAGAATAAAATACAAAGAAATTGCAAGAAAATAGTCTTTTGCATTACTAGTTTTGCATTTGTGTCGAATAGAGTTACAAGCAATTTTAGGAATTAAAATAGCTTAATTAGGTCTTTGCTTTGTTTAGGCATTTTATAAAAATCAGAAAAATAAATAAATACAAAAGAAAAATACAAAAAAAGAAAAAGAGGGGAAAAGAAAAGAGAAAAATTAAAAATGGTCTTAAGTAAAGACCACATTTGGGCCAAAATCAAGTAGCCCCAAACAAAAACACCCCAGCCCAAGTCTGCCCAATACCCCACCCGGTCCAGTCCTCTCCATAACAAAACGACGTCGTTTTGACGTCATTTGATCACAACCGTTCACCTCCCCATATCCGATGGCCCTGATTAGCTCCCAAAAACCAAATAAAACTGTCCGAAAATTGCATACAAAATAAAAACATAACCCTTCTTCCTCGTACCAACTCACCCCTGAAACGCCGGTCACCGTCTCCGCCATAAGCCACCGTACCCCACCGTCCCACCACCGTCCCACCGCCGTCCGCCGCCGGCCGGAAATCGCCGCCGCCGGCAGCGAAGCTCCAATCAACACCAAAAATACACCACAGATTCGTCTTCCTCTCCTCTTTCCAACCCCCATAATATCATCCTCCAATTCCTAGCCAAATCCCTCGAATATTGAATCAAAAGTTCCGGCCAAAATGCAACTTTATCCAAACCGGCCCAAATTCACACCCCATAGTCCCCATGGCTTCCTCATCGTCAATCCCCAACCAAAATTGTTCAAATCTTGCTAGAATTCCTCCAATTTTAGATCTAAAAAACTGGCAAAACCCTAACTAGAGAACCTTGGGGATTTCTGACCGTAGCTTCCTCAATCATGTGGATTCTTATGAAAATACATGATTGGGTATGTTACGTGTCAAGAATCCTCGAGGATTCAAGCAACAAGGTTGGCCGAGTCTTTAATCCGATTAGGTATGCTATTTTTCTTTTGTTCTTGTGTTCCAGTAATTATTGCATTTAATGCATAGCAGTAGTTTAATTTTGAATGTGCTTTAATCTTGATTTAATTACTGTTCCAAATTTGTTCGAATATTGCCTGGTCAATGGCAGTGTGATGTTAGTTCCAATTTAAATTGATAATTGTTTCTTAATGCAATATTTAGGGTTGATTGATTGGTTATAGCTGATTTAGGTTAGACAAAATTAACCATAGTCAGTATTAAGTTAATTAAAGGGGGCTTGGGTAGTCTAGCAATTTCAGGAGGCTTAAAGGGTAGTTTGGACATGGGAAAAGGGTACTTTCAGCAGGTTTGGTAGTTTTTGAAGAGGTTTGAGGGTAGAATAGGGATTGTGATAGGCATGGAACTTTCTAGGAGGGACTATAGTGTAGATTCTAATAAACTTAGGTTAGTTTCTTGCATAACAAGTCAGAAATAGTGGGGTAAACACTGAAATTAGAATAGGGACTAAGGGGGGCAAAGAAAATCTGAAAATTGGACTTAGTTCACCTATAAATAGGCAGTCACTTTGCCTTGATCTGGGGGGGTTTTTTTTTGGGGATCTGAAGTTAGGAGAAGTTTGAGAAAAAGGAAAACATTTTCTGTAATCTGAGAGGAATTAGAAGTTTAAGAATCAGAAATAAAAAACAAATATACTGTTCCATGGAAAATCCTTGAAATTTTCGTGGTATTCATGCTGTGACAAATTCTGAACAACTGGGGATTCTTTTTTTTTGATGGTCTTTTGGGGGGGGGGGGGCAGTCATCTAAACCTCCTCACAAAAGGCAGTTTACAAGTCTCGGAGTCCAGTAATTCCCCAAAATATGAACCTGTCTTTGGGTGTTTGCCATAGTGGTTTGTTTTACAATTCATTCCGGGTTACTTGAGTATGTTTTCTGGGTCGAGATTGGTCGTGCCACTGATTTGAGTTTGATTTGCTGTTGCTGTTACGCTTGGCTGCTGATTTTTTTTCCTCCTCTTACGTTCATTTCCAAATCTCAGGTACACAGCTTGGACTTTGATAATTGTGAGCTGAAATGTGGAGGATGAATCCAAATGATAATTGAAGCATGAAATCTGATGTTGTTTTAATTCCTGAACTGTGTATTTGACATTGACTTTACTGATGTTTATATAAATTTCTGCTGATTTTGTATTAAATGGACTGTATGACTGGATCGAATAACTGAACTGTATAATGGACCCTAACTCTGATTACTTTCTGTGTAGATTGCATCCAACGTTTAATCTTACATCTAGTATAGGTCGCGCCTAATGTTCAATTTCTGTAATTAGAAACTGGGCAATATTTGGTTGATATCAATAGGACAACTTGAATAAGTTTCTGGACTGTTTCGATTTTTAGTTTGTATCAATAGGACGGTATATTGAAATCTAAATCGGAAGCCTGGCTTGATAGTTTGGGCTCTGTATTCTATTATCAAGAAGAACAAAGTTCAGGGCCTCAATGAATGGCCCAGGCTCAGTTAGATGTTTGTGTACGTTTGGGCCTGGGCCCAGATCTGCTTGGACAACCTTCAATGTGCACATAATTTTACCTTCTCCTTCCGTTGGGCTCATCCTGGAGCCCAGTGGCTACAATACAATATAAAGTCGCTAGTAGGTCCAATAATAAATAATTAGAATGCTACTGGAAACGAGTAAATATAGAGATCATAGATTGCTTTAGGATTTACCCTTTAAATAAACAACAGACGAGATGAGCCTCGCCCAATGAACACAAATTGCGGGGCCCTCATCAATTGCCTATATCAAAATATTTAGACCTCGGGGATGCCATTTAGCGAATTTCACGGCTCCCCACACAGTTAATAAACGCGTAGTTGCTTTAGGCACGTATTCTAATAAATTACCTTCCTAAATATGGGTGCACATTTATGTGACCCGAATCCCAAATCCCAACGAAGTCGAAATGTGTTAATGATCACGGGTGCACTGGTGCGACGTGGTTCAAGACGCATTTTTACTACGTTGCAATTCTCATAAAAATAGTAAAAGTAATTTACTAATAAAGGCACATAAAACATGTTTCAAAATCAAACAAATAAGCCAAATACAACAGTAGAGCGACCGTGCTAGAACCACGGAACTCGGGAATGCCTAACACCTTCTCCCCGGTTAACAGAATTCCTTACTCGGATTTCTGATTCGCGGACTGTTAACAGAGTCATAATTTCCTCGATTCGGGATTCCATCGGTGACTTGGGACACCATTAAACTCCCAAGTGGCGACTCTGAATCTTAATAATAAATCCCGTTTCGATTGTCCTTTAATTGGAAAAACTCCTTTACACCCTTGCGGGTGTAGGAAAAAGGAGGTGTGACAATAGTAATGATCGAGCTAGCCATAACGACAATCGAATCAGTAAGGGGCATTTTCGAGCTTAGGACAAGCCAATAGATACCTCGGGGCCAGACCTCGAGCCTACCTCGAACCTATCGAGGGTAATCTTATCGAGGGTAGTTGGGAAGGGAATAACAAATAAATATACAAATAAGTAAGGCTTTATATGATTAAATTTGAGCGAAACGTTTGAAGAACAGATCAAGAAACAATAAAATGCTGAAGATGATCTCGAGATTTAATAGAATAATCGAGAGAATAGCTATCGGTGAATATGACTTGAAACCAGAAAGGAATTTAGAGAAAGAGAGCGAGAGAGAGTATTATTGCTTTCTTTGTAAGGCCAATGGGAGATATCTTACAAGGTGTTGGTGACCCTTCTTTTATAGAAAATAAAGGGCGTCCAACTTAATATAATAAACAAATACAATAAAAGAACGAGATGTGACAACCTGCATTTCTTTGTAGGAGAACTCGCGTCGAGCCGTTTGGAGAAGTCTCACAGGCCCCAATCACATCCCTCGGGGAATATCTTCGCCCATCAGGGTCTTAATCGATGCTCGATCTGGGCAAGGCATCGGCTAGGTCTTTGAGGGGGGAACCGAATCGAGATCTCGTCCCTTCGGGATTTGCTCTTCGAAGCACTATGTCGAGGAAAATTGGTCTCCCGATTTCCCCGCATACAGATAGTCTCCGCATTTCTTAGAGGGAAGTGATAAGAAATGTTTTTGACGCTCCTCCTTGAGGTCCTCGACATGCCATTATGCCGACGGCTCAGCCTTTTTCCACAGAAGTCAAGGCATTTTTCCTTCCCGCTTCTTTAGAACCCTTTGGAAATATTATGATCCCTTGCTTTTCGGGGCCGCATCGTCGTTGTTGCCACTCTGTGCCTCCATTTGGTCGCTATCGTTTCATCTTCCATGAACGCATTAATTTCGCCTTTCGTTACGTTTTTCGAGGGCGATAATGGCACCGTCGGTTACTTTTTTTCTTCCCTATATATATATGAGGCTCCCTTGCGATTAGTTCTTCATTCAGGAGGCCTCCTTCGATACATGCTTTTCTTTCTTTCCTTGCCACTTTTTCGGCCTTTGTTGCTCTGCAATGTATGGGGCCTATGGCCTTAAGATCTTTCGTCGGTCAAGCCATGGGCCAGCCCTTGATCTTTCCTTGACAGGACGGGCTTGTCCTGCTGTGATGTCGTTGTTGTTGTTGTTGTTGTTGTTGCTGGCTTGGTATAGCGACATAGGAGGTCGGTGTCCTCTGATCTGGAGAAAGATTTCGGATTATCCACCGCAGCGCAATATGGGGCTCGGATTATACACCGCTGCTCACCCTCCTTCATCGGCCCGACGTGTTACATCCCCTTTGGATTTCGGGGGGTGTGGTGATTGGCTCCACTCGGCCGCTGCATTCCGGGTCGAGGCGACATCTCGAGAAGTGGCTTCGAGGGAAATATGCAGGCGGAGTCCGCGCTAGCCGAATTTTTTGCCCAGCCACTTCTCGCCTTCCTCTGGTATCCCTTCGTCATTTTGTTCTTCTACCGGCTTCCTTTTGAAGATGCCATTTCGGGAAGGTAGGGATGAGATCTTGGCGGGGGCCGGACTTGGAAGATATTATCTTTGAGTTCATATGACCGGAAGGATGACTTCGGAAGCGCTACACGTAGGATGCTCTCTTTTGGACTTGTATGCTGCCTGTATTCTCTCCCTTTTTACTTTTTTTGTAAAAGAAGCTTTTGTAATCATGTAAGGTGCAATTGTATACAAGGATATACGAATATAAATATGTTTTTTACTGGTTTTCTGCTTTCAATCCCTGCCTTTTTTTGGTATATCCTTATGTCTGTTGAAAGCCTTGGTTTGTAGTCGACCGCTGATGAAGCATTTTCCCGAACCCCGTGTTGGTCGGCGTGGCCTTCATTGAACCCGGTAATCAAGCTTCCGACTGAGTTTAAGCCGACCCGACATATTCAGGCCGTCGACTCCCTCGGATTACGCAGAGATAGTTGACGGCATCTTGGGTTCCTCGGGAGAGGCCTTGAGAGGCGATCATATGGGGGGGGGGGAGGTCACTTCTGGACAATAGATAATTCTCCGGAATGTGTTTGAATTCATTTCGGAGATTTGCCCATGCGGGGCATTACTTTGATTTTGCTCGGAGCACTCGATAAATGTGAAACATCATTGTTTCTTTGCCACTTGACACAGGTTCTTTTTGGTCCCTCTGTTGGCCGACCCGAGAGACCAATGCTATGAGGGTCTCCCGAATTATGCTGAATTCCGAGGCCTCTAGGGGTAATGCCCAAACTGTAGGTCATCTTTGGGTACCCCGGAGACTTTATTGATCTGGGCGCGGATGATCCTCCCAGGCCGCCTGAGATATATTTCTGCTTCCTTCTTGGCGTTTGTTTGCTCTTGCGCCCTTCAGGGCTTTTGGGGACGATACCCCGGATGGAGGTAATCCTCGGGTGTACTGGTGAGCCCTGTTGATGTGGGTAACTCCTTCAGAGAGCGTAAGGTTGGCTCTCGGCGTCTACTCCTGCGGAGTGGAAATCGCGAACTCAGGTGTATGTCTTGTTGTCCGGCGTTGGTGCCTTGGGGATCATCGGGGCCTCTTTCTTTGGGGAAGTCGCGTACTGGACTTCAGGCGAGTCGTCCCCTCCGGCGTTGGCCGCATACATTGTTCCCCAACACCTTCTTTACTTGTTTTCAGGGGGACAAGGAGATGTCCTGCAGGGGCGTATTTTGCGTTTTCCTTCTTGTACACGAAGCTCCCTTTTGTGGACTTGTGATGGCCTTAGATCCGGGCTGGTTCTTTTAGGACCCGAGCCTTGGATAATCTCGAGCCGCCTCTTCGAGGTTCACCCCAACTTGTCCTGCGAGAATGCCCCGGTTCAGATGAATGTGATCGAGAGACCTGAGTCTGGACTTTTGAAGGTCAGGGCCTGTATAATCGATGCGGAAGCTGTATCAAGCCGACCCGGGGTTGATCGAGAGGTGGAGACTTTGTATGGAGGAAGCTGCTGTCGTCCAGTCTGAGTTGAGTCGAGCCCTCGACCACGAAGAGAGGGTTGAAGAACGTGTTTGCTGTTTGAACCTGGAGGGAGGTTTTCGAGGAAGCTGGAGCAAGGGCTTTGACTTTTCCGAGGAGTTGGCCTGAGCCAAGGTGGATGAAGGCGATGTCTGGCCATTCCTTGTGGACGCTGCAGAGGGCGTTCTTTTTGAAAAATAGAGGTTCCGTCATTTCATAACTTAGTTTCTGGCGCACAGGGCGTGCCTGTAGGCGGAGAATGTTTTTGCATGTAATATAAGAAATTTTTTAAGGCTTTTGTTCCTTTTGTACCTTTTTCCTGTCGTTTCTCTCGATTGCACAAATCGGTTTTGGAGGTAGTCTCCGAGTTTCACCATGGCTCGAGTTTGGGTAGGTCCTCCGGCTCCCATCTGCCTTTACGGGCGGAAGGCGGTGATCCCTCGTGCTTCTAGGCTGGAGCAATTTCATGTGTGCGTGTTCCGGGGATTTGCCTTTTTTGCCAATGGTGTATTGATAGCGCCGTTTGGGTCGTGTCTTCAGGCGTATCCGTTGTTTAATTATTCTCGGGTTCCGCCTTTGGGTGTCTCGAGACACACCAGGCGAAGCAGGCAAGCTAAAATAACCTTCGACTAGATGGCCCAATGGTCAAAGGGTAACTATTTCGTGGCTTTTTGCCGAGGAGTATCCCGATCAGGTTGGTGCGGGGGGCTCCTTTTCCCGGAGGAATTGGCCCAATCCAGGAGGACAATCGGGGAGCTTGGTTGTCGTTTGCCGATGCCATAGAAGGCGTATTTTGACAAACTGCTTTCCTTTTGGTGCAGGGCATAGATTTGACCGTTCTATAGTTGCGAGGTCCCTGCAGAGGGAGAGGGCGCCTTGCTTGCTTGATAGATATATATATACGAAAAAGAGAGGTTTTTCGTTTCTTTGGTACCTTTTTGATTTGGGCGGAGCGAAAGATAGCGGCTTACTTTACTTGTTGGGGCCGAGTTGGAGTGGGCCCTTGACTCCGTAGGCAGTAGCGGGGAATGTGCAGATAGGGGGATTCCCATAGAGATTCGGGCCAGCGGCTTGGATCCTTTTGAGGAGTTTGGATGCGCCAAGGGAGCGGAGTTTGATGCCGAGTTCCTGATATCTTCAGGTTCAGTCTTTGAGTCGTGTCATGGCTTGAGCTCCGATTGGCCTTTCACTTTCTTCTCATCTGTATGGGAGGAGGGTGATGACCCTATGTGCTCCTGGACCGAAGCATTTTTGCGGGCGCGTGGCCTGGGGATTTGTTGCGACTGTTGATAGCGTTGTAGGGGCCGTACTTTTAGGCGTATGGTGATTGAATTGCCCTCAGGTTCAGTCTCCGAGTTGGGATCCTAACTTGGGCTTATTTTACTTTCAAACCCGTTTGGGCTGGCGATGATGATTTTCATTCTCTGCCTTTGGGCGTTTGGCGATTTTCTTGTAGCTAGTCTCCGAGTCAGGAGATAATGGTCTTCGTGTCGTACCTCCGGGCGTGCTATAATCCTTGGGTCCAGTTTCTGAATCGTGTTGTGATTCGAGTTGCAATTAGCCTTTGACCCTTTCGGAGGTTCCAGTTGGCGATAGTGCCTTTTGCTTCCCGCTGTTGGGCGCTCGGTGATCTTCCGGGTCCAGTCTCTGAGTCGCATTGCGATTCGAGCTGTAATTGACCTTTGAATCTCATTTTGAGCTTTCGACCAGTGGTGGTGGCCTTTCTATTGCTTGGTCATCGAGATCTTTCAGTACGAGGTCCGGAGGCATGCTTTAGCCGGCGACGATGACACTTATGCTGCTTGGTCGTAGAGACCTTTCAATGTGGGGCCCGGAGGTCTTGCTTAGTTTAACTATTTTGGATCCGGTCTCCGAATCGGGTTACGATTTGAGCTCTCTTTAATCTTTAAGTTGTCAATTTTTCAATTTGATGGTTGTAGAGACCTTTCGGTGTGAGGCCCGGAGGCTTTGCATAGCCGGCGACAATGGCACTTAGGCTGTTTGATGTGAGGCCCGTAGGCTTTTGTAGGCTTTGTTTTCCTCTCGTTAAGGTCTTATTGATTATTTTGCCTGACCCGTCGTCAGTTCTAAAAGAACCTCGATTTCATGTCGTAATCAGTAATGTTTTGAGCACCTCGGAAGGTTCATAGCCCATAGGTCGAGTAGATCGACGCTTTTTTGATTTTGGAGCCGACATGGTCGGGACTCGTTTTTTGTCTGTTGAGGGAAGCCTGTGTTTTAACCGGTTCTTTTCGAAGTAGATTCGGAGGATTTTTTAGCAACAGTCGGCGTCCCCGAGTCGCATTTTTTGGGCTGTAGCAGCCGTTCCGACCGTAGTCGTGTGCATTTGGCCGGTGCCATTTTTGATCCCGAGAAGCAGTTTTAGGCGTCCACACCGAGGGTATGCCCTTTAGGGATTCTTACAAATGCGACGTGTAGCCTAAACTACGGGATTTTTCTTGCCTGTTGAGGTCTTACAGTTTGCCATGCCTATTGAGGTCTTACAGTTTATCATGCCTGTTGAGGTCTTACAATTTATCATGCCTGTTGAGGTCTTATAGTTTATCATGCCTGTTGAGGTCTTATAGTTTAGGGAGAATAGATCTGGTTTTGCCGAGGCTGCCCATTAGGGTCTTACAATTTCGAATTTTCAAGTGCGTGGCGATTGGCGACAGTCTCCGAGTCGTCGAGTTTGCTTGAAGACAGCTTTTCACGAGCTCGGAGCTGTTTCTGGGGGCTTGGTGAGCCCGGAGTTGTTTTTCGGGGGCCTGGTGAGCTCGGAGTTATTTTTCGGGGGCTTGGTGAGCTTGGAGTTTTGACCCTGGGTCGTCCGGATGTCGGACTTCCTAAGTCTCCGAGTATCTCGGGACGTATTTCGTGGAGATGTCCCCATCGGGGGTGTGCTGTGATTTGTTTCTTTTTGCAAAGAAAGGCATTGGAGATATGCTCTTGATCTATTGATGCGATATATATGTTGCCGAGTTGGCTCGACCGGTTTTTAGGACAATTCGGGCTGTTTTGCTGATTCTCACGTTGCTTTGTTCTTGTTTAGGATCCTTTATTTTCTCCTAAAAGAAGGGGGGTGTTTTTTGATTGCCTGATATAATAATACATGTTCTCGTCTTAACGAGATTTGGCTACTTTGACCGCTTTGGCCTAATACATCATTTCCCCGTATGGATCTTTATTCAGAGCTCCTCTAAGTCTAGTGGATTTCAGGAAGGATGCTCCCAGATGCTTCGGAGGTTGGCCGTAAAGATGGCTTCGAGCGATTTGCGTGGAGTTTTATCTCCTGGTGGCTTCGCGGGCGTTGCCTCATTAAAAACCTTGCCGGTAAAAACCCTTCTTCATTTTGGGATAGAAACTCAGTCTAAGGAAAAGAGTGCAACGGGCACACCTTTATTGGGGTGCCTCGAGATCTTTGGACAGTGCTAGTGTCTCGATATTTCCGGCCAAGTCGGGCGCACCTTTCTTGGGAGTCCTCGAGGCTTTCGAGCAGTGCCTGCACGAGGGATAATTTCTATTTTGAAAATAAAAGAAATGAAACGGAGGTACCTTGAGACGGGATACTTCTGGGTGCTGACTTGCTTTGATTATCCGCGGTCGGGCATGCGAAGCGGGTTTATCTTTGCGTTCTGTCAGACCTGCCCGGGGTTGAGCTCTGATTCGCCCGTGGGCTTATTCGGGGGCGGAGGCAAGGGGACCGAGAGTGCATCATGTATTGCGAACATTTCTCTTGCCGCGTGCTGCTCTCCATGGATGGTTTTGACCCCATCCTTTGTTGGGAATTTTATCATTTGGTGGAGAGTGGACGGTACTGCTCTCATGCAATGTATCCATGGTCGTCCCAACAAGGCGTTGTACCTCATGTCCCCTTCGATGACGTGGAACTTGGTATGTTGGGTTATGCCGGCCACGGTGATGGGTATGATGATCTCCCCTTTTGTTGTTTCACTCGCCATGTTGAACCCGTTGAGAACTCGAGTGGCGGGTACGATTCGTTCAGTTAAACCGAGCTGTTCTATTACCCTTGACTTGATAATATTGGCCGAGCTACCTGGATCTATGAGTACACATTTTATCTAGAAAGAATTTACAAGGAAGGAAATTACCAGAGCGTCGTTGTGGGGCTGAGACAAAGCATCTGTATCCTCTTCACTGATGGTAAGGGCGTCATCAGGGATGTATCCTCGAGTCCGTTTCTCCTTTGTGATAGATATTTTTGTTTTCCTCATCATGGGTTCTTGCGGGGTATCGGCGCCGCCCATGATCATGTGGATGACGTGTTAAGGTTCGTTTACCTCATTCTTCTTGGCTGTCTCCCTGTCTCGAAACTGATTTTTGGCCCGATCGCTGAGGAATTCTAGGACGTGTCCTTTGTTGAGCAGTCGGGCTACCTCTTCTCGTAGTTGATGGAAATCCTCGGTCCGCTGGCCGTGTGTATTGTGGAACTCGCATGTCGAGTTGTAATTTCTCTGCGAAGAATCTGACTGTATTGGTTTGGGCCATTTTGTATCTCGGATTTTGCTGATAGCGAACACGATGTCCGATACGTCGACGCTGAAATTGTATTCCGATAAGTGAGGTGCGTTGACTGGTCCCATGTTTCCGTCAAACCGGGTCCTGTTGATGACCCCTCGAGGATCCTTTCCTCGATCCATCCTCTTATCGTTGCGGGGCAGATTGCGCCTGGGGGCGTTCCTTCTGTCTTCGAGGTACGGTTGATACCGTTCTTTGATTGGCTTCGTCTCTTTTGTTGGGAATCTGCTTGGGTACACCGAGCCCGATGGGGCCCCCAGCTGGTCATCCTCTGCCCTGATCTTTAATTGATATCGATTGTGGACGTCCGACCAGGTTACTGCCGGATATTCGATCAGATTTTGTTTCAGTTGTTTCGAAGCCATGGATCTCCCTTCATTCAGGCCTTGGATGAAGGCCTGCACCGCCCAATCATCGGAGACTGGTGGCAACTCCATTCGTTCCATCTAGAACCGGGACATGAACTCCCGTAGCATCTCATTTTCTCTTTGCTTGATTTTGAAAACATCGGACTTCCTTGTCGCTACTTTAATGGCTCCGGCGTGTGCTTTTACAAAAGAGTCCGCTAACATGGCGAATGAGTCTATGGAGTCGGGGGCCAGGTTATGGTACCACATCATGGCCCCCTTTGAAAGCGTTTCTCTGAATTTTTTCAATAGTACGGATTCAATCTCGTCACTCTTTATGTCGTTACCTTTTACTGCGCAGGTATACGCAGTGACGTGTTCGTTGGGGTCGGATGTGCCGTTGTACTTAGGGAGTTCCGGTATTTTGAACTTCTTCGGGATAGGTTTCGGTGCCGCTTCTTCGGGGAATGGTCTTTAAACGAATTTCTTTGAATCTAGACCCTTAAGGACCGGAGGGGCGCCAGGGATCTGATCGACCCTAGAGTTGTAGGTCTCGACCCTTTTATCATTGGCTGCGATCATTTTCTCTCCCAATTTGATCCTTTTGGTGAGGTCCTCGAGTAATTTTATGATAGCGGGGTCAGCCACCGACTCGTTGTTGCTTGACCTTTCGAGTACCCGCTCTGCAGGGGGAGCTGTATCTGGTGCCACTGTACTGGGGGTTCTTGGGTGGCTCTGTAGCTGAGCGATTGCTAGTTGCTGTGCCTGCAACATTTCAAAGATAACGTGAAGACTAACTTCCTGTTCTTCCCGGGCCGGAGTTTTTTGCATTCCCAGTTGGTCGCTGCGTCGTACGCTCCTGTGGTGTGAGACGTTTCGTCTATTTGCTGAGCGTCCTGCGAATCCGCGTCTACTGGGATTGGTCCGGGAACGCCGTCAGGATTCTATGGAGGTGCTCCGACGGTCGGAATGGCCACGCCGTTTTCCCCGTGGTCTTCGAGGTCGTTGTTCTCAACCCTGTTTATCGAGACATTTTGTCCTACAATCAAAGAGTTCTCGAGCAAGAAAAAGTGTGAAAGATATCGTGCGTTTAAGTGACAAAACTAGCAAGAAAATAATCACTATTATTTTTAGCCCCACGATGGGCGCCAAACTGTTTACCGTGAAAATGGTAACAACAATTAAATTTGTAAATGGGATTCTAAAAATACGTGATCTATTCTCGAGCTAGTTTGGAAGGGTAATTAGTTCTAAGCGTGAAGTAAAATAATAAAGATCGAGCTAGCCAAAACAATAATCGAATCAACAAGGGGCGTTTTCGAGCTTAGGACAAGCCAATAGATACCTCGGGGCCAGACCTCGAGCCTACCTCGAACCTATCGAGGGTAATCTTATCGAGGGTTGGGAAGGGAATAACAGATAAATATACAAATAAGTAAGGCTTTGTATGATCAAATTTGAGCGAAACGTTTGAAGAACAGATCAAGAAACAATAAATGCTGAAGATGATCTCGAGATTTAATAGAATAATCGAGGGAATAGCTATCGGTGAATATGACTTGAAACCAGAAAGGAATTTAGAGAAAGAAAGCGAGAGAGAGTATTATTGCTTTCTTTGTAAGGCCAATGGGAGATATCTTACAAGGTGTTGGTGACCCTTCTTTTATAGAAAATAAAGGGGGCGTCCAAACTTAATATAATAAACAAATACAATAAAAGAACGAGATGTGACAGCCTGCATTTCTTTGTAGGAGAACTCACGTCGAGCCGTTTGGAGAAGTCTCACGGGCCCCAATCACATCCCTCGGGGAATATCTTCGCCCATCAGGGTCTTAATCGATGCTCGATCTGGGCAAGGCATCGGCTAGGTCTTTGAGGGGGGAACCGAACCAAGATCTCGTGCCTTCGGGATTTGCTCTTCGAAGCACTATGTCGAGGAAAATTGGTCTCCCAATTTCCCCACATACACTCACATATCAGCTGCGGGTTCTTATGACTAGGGAGAGACTGTCAGGTGCTACGTTTGAGGAGGTTGTTGATATCGCTCATGAGATTGAGGCAGTTCGTCGCCAGGAGCGAGAGGAGAGCGAGGCCAAGAGGCCTCAAGGACATGGTAGTTTTGGGGGGTGCTCCTTCGAGGGGTCAGTTTCAGCACGGCAGAGGCCGTCCGTTCAGGCATGCTCAGTCAGCTTGCCCAGGTTATCGTGGGGAATCATCGGGCCATGGTTCCCACGGTTCTCAGCAGAGTCATTCCTCACTCAGTGCCCTTCCAGCTCAGGGTTCGTCCCGTGCTCCATCAGTTCAGGATTCTTCTGCGCCAGGTGCGTCTGCTAGTCATTATGGTGCTAGGGATTCCCTTCAGTCCTCGCCTCCAGCACCCAGGAGTTGCTATGAGTGTGGGGAGATGGGTCATATGTGGAGGCAGTGTCCTCGTCGCCTTAGGGGTTCATCTCAGCAGAGGGGTCAGCCATCGGCTTCGGCACCAGTTACTTCACCATCCACCCAGCCAACTAGGGGTGGAGGACAGTCATCTAGGGGTTGCCCAAGAGGGGGAGGTCGATCCGGTGGTGGTCAGGCCCGTTTCTATGCACTTCCAGCTAGGCCTGACGCAGTTGCTTCAGATACGGTGATTACAGGTATTATCTCAGTCTCCCGCAGAGATGCCTCTGTATTATTTGACCCTGGTTCTACTTTCTCTTATGTGTCATCTTATTTTTCCCATTATTTGGATACACCCTGCGAGTCTCTCGTTTCTTCTGTTCATGTCTCTACTCCGGTGGGCGATACGGTTGTGGTAGACCATTTGTACCGGTCGTGTATTGTGTCTATTGGGGGTCTGGAGACCCCGAGTGGACCTTCTGTTGTTATGTATGGTAGACTTCAACGTGATATTGGGCATGGATTGGTTATCTACGTGACGGGCTATCCTGGACTGTCACGCCAAGACAGTGACGTTAGCTATGCCGGGTATGCCACAGATTGAGTGACGAGGTCTGTCTGATTATGTCCCCAGCAGGGTAATCTCATTCTTGAAGGTACAACGTATGGTTGGGAGAGGTTGTCTTTCATACTTAGCATTTGTGAGGGATGTCAGTGCAGAGACTCCCAGTATTGATTCTGTTCCAGTTGTGAGGAATTTCCCCGATGTGTTTCTTGCAAACCTGCCGGGCATGCCACCGGATAGGGATATTAATTTTGGTATTGATCTGGTGCCGGGCACTCAGCCCATTTCTATTCCACCGTATTGTATGGCACCAGCGGAGCTAAAAGAGTTAAATAAGCAGCTTCAGGAACTCCTTGACAAGGGGTTCATTCGGCCTAGTGTGTCACCTTGGGGTGCGCCGGTTCTATTCGTGAAGAAAAAGGATGGAACTATGAGGATGTGCATTGATTACAGGCAGTTGAACAAAGTAACAATTAAGAAAAAGTATCCTTTTCCTCGTATCGATAATTTGTTTGACCATCTTCAGGGAGCGAGGGTGTTCTCCAAGATTGACCTTCGCTCAGGGTATACCAGCTAAAGATCAAGGACTCGGATATTCTCAAGACAGCTTTCAGGACCAGATATGGTCACTATGAGTTCCTTGTGATGTCTTTCGGGCTAACCAATGCCCCAGCAGCGTTCATGCATTTGATGAACAACGTGTTCCGGCCTTATCTTGACTCGTTTGTTATAGTCTTCATTGATGATATTCTGGTATACTTGCATAGTCAGGAGGAGCACGCGGAGCATTTGAGAATGGTGTTGCAGATATTGAGAGAGGAGAAGCTTTATGCAAAGTTCTCCAAATGTGAGTTTTGTCTCAGTTCAGTGGCTTTCTTGGGGCACGTGGTGACCAGCGAGGGTGTTCAGGTTGACCCGAAGAAGATAGAGGCGGTTCAAAGTTGGCCCAGACCATCCTCAGCTACAGAGATTCGCAGCTTCCTTGGTTTGGCGGGTTATTACCGCCGGTTTGTTCAGGATTTTCATCTATTGCATTGCCCTTGACCAAGTTGACCTAGAAGGGTGCTCCATTTTAGTAGTCCGATGAGTGTGAGGAGAGCTTCAGCTCAAGACTGTCTTGACCACAGCTCCAGTGTTAGTATTGCCATCAGCTTCAGGTTCTTATACCATGTATTGTGATGCTTCGAGAGTTGGTATTGGGTGTATTCTGATGCAGGAGGGTAGAGTCATTGCTTATGCTTCTCGTCAGTTGAATCCCCATGAGAAGAACTACCATGTTCATGATTTAGAGTTGGCTGCCATTGTTCACGTGTTAAAGATTTGGAGGCATTATTTGTATGGTGTGTCTTGTGAGGTGTTTACTGATCATCGTAGCCTCTAGTACTTGTTCAAGTAGAAGGATCTCAATTTGTGGCAGCGAAGGTGGTTGGAGTTGCTAAAGGATTATGATTTTACTATCTTGTACCATCCGGGGAAGGCCAATGTGGTGGCCGATGCTTTAAGCCAAAAGGTAGTGAGTTTGGGGAGTTTGGCATATATTCCAATTGGGGAGAGAACTCTTGCAGTTGATGTTCAGGCCTTGTCCAATCTGTTCGTGAGGTTGGATATTTCGGATCCCAGTCGGGTATTGGCTTGTGTGATCCCTCGGTCTTCCTTATATGATCGCATCAGAGAGCGTCAGTATGATGATCCTCATTTACTTGTCCTTAAGGATGCAGTTCAGCATGATGATGCCAAAGATGTGACTATCGGTGATGATGGGGTGTTGAGGATGCAGGGCCGGATATGTGTGCCCAATGTAGATGGGCTTCAAGAGTTGATTCTGGAGGAGGCCCATAGCTCGCGGTATTCCATTCATCCGGGTGCCGCGAAGATGTATCAGGATCTGAGACAACATTATTGGTGGAGGAGAATCAAGAAAGACATTGTGGAATTTGTAGCTCGGTGTCTCAATTGTCAGCAGGTCAAATATGAGCATCAGAGACCGGGTGGCTTGCTTCAGCGAACGGATATTCTAGAGTGGAAGTGGGAGCGGATCACCATGGAATTTGTAGTTGGACTCCCACGGACTTTGAAGAAGTTCGATGCTATTCGGGTGATTGTGGATCGGCTGTCCAAGTCCGCGCACTTCATTCCTATCTGTACTACTTATTCTTCATAGCAGTTGGTAGAGATCTATATCCGGGAGATTGTTCGTTTGCATGGTATCCTAGTTTCCATCATTTCAGATAGGGGCACTCGGTTTACTTTACAGATTTGGAGGTCTGTACAGCGAGAGTTAGGTACTCAGGTTGAGTTGAGCACAACTTTTCACCCTCAAACGGACGGACAGTCCGAGCACACTATTCAGATATTGGAGGACATGTTGTGCGCTTGTGTCATTGATTTCGGAGGGTCATGGGATCAGTTTCTACCACTCGCAGAGTTTGCTTATAACAATAGTTACCAGTCGAGTATTCAGATGGCTCCATATGAGGCTTTGTATGGGAGGCGGTATGGATCTCCAATTGGTTGGTTCGAGCCGGGCGAGGCTAGGCTATTGGGTACAGACTTAGTGCAGGATGCTTTAGACAAGGCGAAGGTGATTCAGGAGAGGCTTCGTATAGCGTAGTCGAGATAAAAGAGCTATGCTGTCAGGAAGGTTCGGGATGTGTCCTACATGGTCGGTGAGAAGATTCTGTTGAAGGTTTCACCCATGAAGGGTGTTATGAGATTTGGGAAGAAAGGTAAATTGAGTCCTCGGTTCATTGGGCCTTTTGAGGTACTTCGAAGGATTGGGGAGGTGGCTTATGAGCTTGTTTTGCCACCTAGCTTTGTCGAGTGTGCATCTGGTATTTCATGTTTTTGTGCTCCGAAAGTATATTGGGGATCCGTCTCATGTTCTAGATTTCAGCACGGTTCAGTTGGATGGTGATCTGACTTATGATGTAGAGCCAGTAGCTATTTTGGAGCGTTAGGTTCGAAAGTTGAGATAAAAGGATATAGCTTCAGTGAAAGTGCAGTGGAGAGGTCAGGTCGGCCCGTGGAGGAGGCTACCTGGGAGACCGAGCGAGAGATGCGGAGAAGATATCCTCTCCTATTTGAGGCTTCAGGTATGTTTCTTGACTTCTTCGAGGACTAACGTTTGTTTAAGAGGGGGAGGATGTAACGACCCGGCCGGTTGTTTCATGAGTTACCGATCTGTTTTCTCCATTATTGCTTCTTATTGTTTTGTTCAGCTGTATTATGTGTGATCGAGTTGGTTGGCTCGGGTTTGGAGAGGTTTTGGTAAGGTTTCAGACACTTAGTCTCTTTTAAGAAAGCTTAAGTTGGAAAAAGTCAACTGGGTGTTGACTTATGTGAAATAGGGCTCGGATGCAAATTCCGATGATTCAGATAGCTTCGGAGTTGATTTGGGAGTTAGGAGCGTGATCCAAATGTGTTTTGGAGGTCTGGAGTAGATTTAGGCTTGAATTGGTGAAATTAGAATTTTGGCGTTTTCCGGTTGATAGGTGAGATTTTGATATAGGGGTCGGAATGAAATTTCGGGAGTTGCAGTAGGTCCGTTTTGTCATTTGGGATGTGTGTGCAAAATTTCAGGTCATTCGGACGTGGTTTGGTAGACTTTTTTATCAAAAGCGTAATTCGGAAGATTTTGAGAGCCTTAGGCTTGAATCCGATGTGTTTTGGTTGATCTGATGTTATTTGAGGTGTTTTGAAGATTGGTATAAGTTTGGATGGTAGTATAAGACTTGTTGGTTCTTTTGGATGAGGTCCCAGGGGCCTCGGGGTGATTTCGGATGGTTCTTTTGGTTTATTTTATATCTGTACTCAGTCATGCTATATTATATCGTTTCGTAACTCAACTATGTTTATTCTGTTTTAACACTTTAAATGATATTTGGGCTGAGCATCATATTTTACTGTGCCCGAGTGGCTTTTAGAGATTTCTGACTGAGTAGGGCCGAGGGCCTGTGTTGTGAGGATTATTATGGGATCGGGCTGCACGCCGCAGCAGTATTGTACTGATTGTGATTATGAGGCCGAGGGCCTGAGTTGTACTCCACGAGGTGGCTTGATATGAGGCCGAGAACCTATTGATTATGCCACGAGATGGCTTGATATTTGCGCCCCTCCCGGAGTCTGTACGCCCCAGTGAGCGCGGGTACCCATTGTGATATGAGATATAGCCCGAGGGGCTGGTGTTGTTCCATGTTATTGCCCGAGGGGCTGATTTCTGTTGACATGTTGCCCGAGGGGCGGATTTTATGTGTTTATGTTTCCTGGCTGCCTTTCATTTACTTGTTTAATTGTTAAAAAGGTGTTTTAAAGAAGCTTCTACTGAACTAAGGTGTTTTATGAGATTTCACTGTTTAAATGCACTTTATTGATTTTACTCTACCTCTTTATAGCAAGTTGTTGTGATTTTACATGATTTCTTATCGCTCAGTCTTCATTTATTGTTATTACTCACTGAGTTGGAGTACTCACTTTACTCCCTGCACCCTGTGTGCAGATTCAGGCGCTTCAGGTCCTGCTAGCGAGAGTTGATAGCTTCCAGCAGAGTTCCGAAGTCCTCTGGGTAGCTGCTCGGCCTTCGCTGCCCAGTGTTTCTCCCTCTTATCATATTTTCTTTCCCTCGTACTGGAATTTGTAATAGACTGTGTAGTCCCTTTTCCACAATTCGAGACTTATGTTAGATTCTCGTGACTGGTGACACCCGATGTCGGGCTGTGTTGGTTGCTTTTCCGCAAATTGTACTATTTCACTTCTATTTTGAGATTATTAGCATGTTAATGACTTAAATTGTGTTATTATAATTGTTTAAATGAATTGGGAGTTGTGTCGGCTGGCCTTGTCTTCACGAGAGGCGCCATCACCACCGGGTTTGGGTTTAGGGCCGTGACA
This sequence comes from Nicotiana attenuata, assembly GCF_001879085.1. Classification (NCBI taxonomy): domain Eukaryota; kingdom Viridiplantae; phylum Streptophyta; class Magnoliopsida; order Solanales; family Solanaceae; genus Nicotiana; species Nicotiana attenuata. The sequence continues at coordinate 24,327 of NW_017671528.1, forward strand.
ATATAAGTAATTCGAGTGAATAATAGACCCAACTGACGATATGTCGATTGGATTTTGGATACATAAAAACTGGTAATTCTTAAGTAAAAAACAAACAAGACACATGGTATCACACCTAATAAAAACTCTTAAAACCTATATACACACAAATAAGAACACACACACACACACACAGAGATATATATATATAATGTAGAAGAAAAAGACAAGAAAAATTAGGCATTTACAGCTGCCCCTCTTTGCTTGAGAACATGAAGAGTTTTCGTGCAAAGACAAATGAATGTCATAGCTAATTTTTGCTCACATATCACTCCAAGGGAAGCAATTTTGAAAAATGGTGACTGAACCTTGCTTCTGCGGTTGCCTACATATCCTTGGCTATAAAGGAATCAGGTCAGTGTAGTTCTGGGAAAATTTGGTAGCTGGGACTACCAGACACTGGAATTAAGATTGCTGTTACTGTTACTCGCTTCTTACATCAAAAGAAAAAGAGGAGAGCACTATATATGTCTGCAAAGTAAGGGTACAAAGTTCCTATCTACATGTCTTCTTGAGTCAGATCTTGATTCTTGACCTGCTCGCTTGTGTTGACCTTAGATTGGATCTTGATTCTCTTTGAAGAAAAGATTATGACTCAATCTCGATTGCTTGCCTTCTGGACCGGAATTTTAGAAGATGAATCTTGAGAAGCTGGGTTGCTGACACATTATCAAAGTTAACTCCAACTATCATGTGATCGTCCTTCTGATGATAACTGAAACTGCAAGCTTCGATCGTCACAACCTGTGCTCTGCGGCGAGGCCTGCAAAGCCATCAAAGACGAACAAAACGAACAAAAAAATTTCTGCCCCAGTTTGGCACTTGGAAAATTTTGTGAGTTATTAGAGAAATCTGTAAATTATCTAATTTATTGAAAAGGCAGAAAGAAATAGTAGTATAAACTAGCTAAAAAAGATAAAATTCGGTAATGAATGATTGTGTAACCAGGGATCGGCACCCTGTACTACTGAAAGGAAATGTAACTAGGGGCTGGTACCCTATCTTACTGGAAGGAAATAGAATCAGGTGTTAGCACCATGTATTATTGATAAAGTGTTGAATCCCTCTAGGTGAAAAAGGTTCTACCTGAGTTAAACTGTATTAAACAACTTGAGTGAAGATTTCTTCTACTCGGAACTATGAGCTAGATCCCTCTAGGCGAAACAGTTCTTCCTGAGGTAAACTGCGTAAAACAACCCGAGCGAAGAGTACTTCTACCCGGAACCATGAGCTGGATCCCTCTAGGTGAAAAAGGTTCTACCTGAGTTAAACTGCGTAAAACAACCTGAGCGAAGAGTACTTCTACCCGGAACCATGAGCTGGATCCCCCTAGGCGAAACAGTTCTACCTAAGTTAAGCTGCGTAAAACAACCTGAGCGAAGAGTATTTCTACCCGGAACTATGAGCTGGATCCTCCTAGGCGAAATGGTTCTACCTGAGTTAAGCTACGTAAAATACCTTGAGTGAAGAGTACTTCTACCCGAAATATGAGCTGGATCCCCCTAGGCGAAAGGATTCGACCTGAGTTAAGCTGCGTAAAACACCCTGAGCGAAGAGTACTTCTACCCGGAACTATAAGCTGGATCCTCCTAGGCGAAACGGTTATACCTGAGTTGAGCTACGTAAAATACCCTGAGCGAAGAGTACTTCTACCCGGAAATAAGAGCTTGATCCTCCAAGGCGAAATAGTTCTGCCTGAGTTAAGCTACGTAAAACACCCTGGCGAAGANAAATATGAGCTGGATCCCTCTAGGCGAAAGTATTCTACCTGAGTTAAGCTGCGTAAAACACCCTGAGCGAAGAGTACTTCTACCCGGAAATATGAGCTGGATCCCCCTAGGCGAAAGGATTCTACCTGAGTTAAGCTGCGTAAAACACCCTGAGCAAGATTACTTCTACCCGCAATATGAGTTGGATCCCAGGATTATACCTGAGTTAAGTTGCGTAAATGGGAGGTATGGACAGTAGTGATGCATGCAGAAAATAAAAGAAAAATGGAGATTTTAAGGAGTTTACGTTTGGTGACGTTCGTTCTTTTAGAATCGCCATTCTGCACTGCTTTGTTCCTGCTTCAAACAAAGAAAAATTTGTGAGTTTCTAAGTGGTGGTTGGTTTGTGGCCTTGATGCCCTGAGTAGTTTGATTCACTGCCACTACTGTCGAAGAAATGATTCTGCCAGCGTGGTACCGAGATGCTCGGTTGTTCTGTATCATTTTCTGGAGACCTTGGCTTTCCAATGTTGCCCCCAATTGTTTCATACCCAGATGTCTATGGTACCGCTACCCTTGTGTCTAAGGCAACACAATTTTTCTTTAAAATCGAACTCAGTTATCTTGCACCCAGTATCAGTTTTTTGTCCGTAGTGCTTATCCACTTTTCTCATGAAGTGGGTCTTGCTCATGCGGCTTTTCAGTTTCTTTGAAACACTTTGTTCACTTTATCAAATGAGATCCCAGATGGATTCGTGCCTTCGTCAATGCTATATATGCCCCAAATTGTGCTCGATATTACGGGGAAACTGTAGCTAGTTTTGCAGCCATTTCTTTGCTTTGCTTTTGATGCAGGATTAGACCGAAAGGGACTCAAAGAAAAATATGGGTAAAAACAGAACAATAATTGAAAATGAAAAAGAACTGTGCTTAAACAAAAGGTGTCCCTTTCGGGGAAAGGAATAGGGAGACTTATTTTGAGGTATGTTCCGACTTCAATGAATCATGACATGCATTTTGGACTGGACGCCTGATCCGTCTAAGCTGTCTAATTCTCAAAATCTGCCGCAAATGTTACATCTTGAATTTGTCTTGGTTGTGCTCATGCCGGAGAATCAGAGACCCTCATTCAACTAGTAGCTCCCTTTGCAGGTTTTCGCTAACTAACCTCTTTCATTTCTCTACTAACCGTCGCCTTATGGTGCCCATCTGGGTTTTCACCAATAAGACTCTCTTTTCTCTGCTCACTGTCGCCTTATAGTGCCCGTGCGGGTTTTCACTGATAAGACTCTCTCATTTCTTTTTTTTTCTTTTCTTTTTTTCTCTTCTTTTTTTTTCTCTTTTTTTTGAATAAGATACTGCATGAGGGAGGTTACCCAACTCCTCTGGCATGGGGACTTCAAACATTGTAGAGAAAACATCGATCAGAAGTTCTTGAAAGGTAAAAAGGCAAAATGAACCTTGAACTGAATTACAACTTTTGGAACCATTTTTAAAGAAAGACCGTGAAATAAAACAAACTTCTGCCTCAGTTTTGGAGTATTGGGAATAGGATTTTTTGTTCTGACGGGACCGAACCCAGGGTAAGGCTGCCTACGTATCCTTTTGTAATCAGGTTGGACGTAGTTCAATGACTCAGAGATTTGTTGTTTGGCTTTTTTTTTTTACAAGTACACAGGTTCTAAAAAGTGAGAAACAAGGAAGACAAATACTGCTCAAAAGGATTAACAAAAGAGGGACACCTATTTCGAATAGCGAGCAAATGATAGCCTTCGTCACTTCGATTTGAGAAAATCAATGCGTGAAAATTCTACAGTGGGTATATATCAGACATAATATCTTTTGACTGCATCTGCATTAATAGTCATGTCTGGTACCCGTCCTTCTTCATCTACCAAGTGCAAGGCCCCTTTTGGTAACACTTTCTTGATGATGTAGGGTCTTTGCCAGTTCGGGGCGAACTTTCCTTTAGCTTCTACCTGGTGCGGAAGGATGCATTTCAAAACCAGTTGGCCTACCTCAAACTGCCTTGGGCACACTTTCTTATTGTAAGCGCGTGCTATTCTTTGCTGGTATAACTGGCCGAAACACACTGCTGCTAGCCGTTTTTCATCGATCAACATCAATTGTTCTAATCGGGTCTTGACCCACTCAATGTCTTCAATCTCTGATTCCACAACAATTCAGAGAGAGGGAATTTCGACTTCAGCGGGTATTACAGCTTCAGTTGCATATACAAGCAGATACGGAGTTGTACCAACAGATGTGCGAACAGTTATGCGGTATCCCAAAAGAGCAAAAGGCAACTTTTCATGCCATTGCCTAGAGCCTTGGATCATCTTCCTAAGAATCTTCTTGATGTTCTTGTTTGCCGCTTCAACGGCTCCATTGGCTTTTGGTCAGTAAGGGGTAGAATGGCGATGCATGATTTTAAATTGTTCGTATACCTCTTTCATCAAATGACTATTTAGAGTGGTTGCATTATCAGTGATAATGGTCTTTGGGATACCAAAGCGACAGATAATGTTGGAATGAACAAAGTCTACCACTGCTTTCTTGGTGACTTCTTTGAATGTGACAGCCTCCACCCACTTGGTGAAGTAATCAATTGCAACCAAAATAAATCTATGCCCATTTGAAGCCTTTGGCTCGATCGGCCCACTGACATCCATTCCCTAAGCAATAAAAGGCCAAGGAGAGGACATGGGATGCAACTCCGAAGGAGGCGAGTGAATCAGGTCACCATAAATCTGGCATTGGTGACACTTGCAAACAAATCTGAAGCAATCTTGCTCCATAGTAAGCCAATAATACCCTGCCCGCAGAATCTTCTTCGCCGAAACATATCCATTCATGTGAGGTCTGCATACCCCCGAATGCACTTCACTCATGATCCGCTCTACTTCTGTAGCATCTATGCATCTCAACAAGTTTAAATCTGGGGTCCTCTTGTACAGAATTTCCCCATTCAGGAAGAAACCACTGACGAGACACCTTATAGTTCTTTTTTGATCTCCTTTAGCATGCTTTGGATATTCTCTTGTTTTCAGGAATCGTTTTATGTCATGATACCATGGTTCACCGTCTGGTTCTGTCTCAATTGTATTGCAGTAACCGTGTTGATTCCGAACTTGGATTTCTAGTGGATCAATATGAGTGTTGCCTAGATAAGGGAGCATCGAGGCTAAAGTAGCCAAGGTATCGGCTAGCTCATTGTGAAACCTGGGAATGTACCTGAACTCGATGGATTTGAATCTTTTGCTCAAGTCTTGCACACATTGTCTGTATGGAAAAAGCTTGATGTCTCGAGTCTCCCATTCGCCTTGGGCTTGCCAGATAAGAATCTCCCATAACCAATAGTTCATGCACATCCAGATCGATGGCCATTTTCAAACCCATGATACAAGTTTCGTATTCTGCCCTATTATTGGTACAGAAGAACCAAATTCGGGCCGTTATAGGGTAATGATGTCCAATAGGTGAGATGAGGATTGCCCCGATCCCAACTCCTTTGATATTGACAGCCCCATCAAAATACATTTTCCATACAAGGTGATCGTCTGGAACCACTTCCTCTATTGAGTTGACCTCTTTGTCTGGGAAGTATGTGCTAAGTGGCATGTACTCATCATCAACTGGATTCTCTGCCAAATGATCTGCCAAAGCCTGTGCTTTCATCGCGGTGCGAGTGACATAGACGATGTCAAACTCTGTGAGCAGGATTTGCCATTTTGCGAGCATGCCAGTGGGCATTGGATCTTGGAAGATATACTTTAAAGGATCCATTCTGGATATGAGGTAAGTAGTGTAGGCCAAAAGATAATGTCTCAGCTTCTGAGCGACCCAAGTCAAGGCACAACATGTCCTTTCTAAAAGGGTGTACTTAACCTCATAATTGGTGAACTTCTTGCTCAAATAATAGATTGCCTGTTCCTTTTTGCTGTTGCATCATGTTGCCCCAGAACGCATCCAAAGGAATTATCTATCACCGATAGATATAAAAACAAAGGCCTACCGGGTTCAGGTGGGACCAGTACAGGGGGTTTTGATAGATAATCTTTGATTCTATCAAAAGCTTTTTGGCAATCGTCTGTCCACCTAGAGAGGCATCCTTTTTTAGCAACTTAAAGATGGGTTCGCACGTGGTTGTGAGCTGAGCAATGAACCTACTAATGTAGTTCAACCTCCCGAGCAAACTCATGACTTCCTTTTTGTTCTTCGGGGGTGGCAGATCTCGAATGGACTTTATCTTGGATGGATCCAATTTGATGCCTCTACGGCTGACTATAAAATCGAGGAGTTTCCTAGATGGAACCCCAAATGCACACTTGGCTGGATTAAGCTTAAGGTCATACCTTCGAAGCCGTTTGAAGAACTTTTTCAAATCACATACGTGATCAGCTTGTGTTTTTGATTTTATGATGACATCATCGACATATACTTCAATCTCTTTGTGCATCATGTCATGAAAAATGGCCGTCATGGCCTCATGTAGTTGCCCTGCATTCTTAACCGATGGCA
>NW_017671528.1:30848-55108 GCF_001879085.1 Nicotiana attenuata
TGACAAGCACCTCGGCTATCTCAAAGAAAGCGGGCTATGTCAAGCAAATGCCCAATTTTAATTTCAAGAAGACTTAGAGGGGGTGCGTGAGAAAATAATTTATATGTACAGTTTAACAATATCAAAACGGTAAAAATCGAACAGGTAGCACATCGCACAAATAAATCACAATATATACAAAATTAATAAAGCCAAATGAAAAGTCAACATGTACAAGCTCGAATTCTGGTTATCCCAGCAGAGTCGCTAGAGCAGTCACACCCCTTTTCTACCCCAAAAAGATATGTGTTGTTATGAGTTTGTAGGTTAAAGAGTTTTTCCAATTGAAATGATAAATTTGAGTTGAGATTATTATATTTACAGAGTCGCCACTTGGAATTGGTTTTCGGTGTTCCAAGATACCTTTTATTTGAATCCCTAGTCAAAGGAAGGTTTGACTCTATTTTTATCGGTCCGCAAAAACAAAGTTCGAGTAAGGAATTTTGTTGACTTGCGAGAAGGTATAAGGCATTCCCCGAGTCTCGTGGTTCTAGCACGGTCACTTTATTGACCTAAAACTTGGCTTGAACTAATTTTGGACAAATTGTGATTTATACGATTTTCATGTTTTACCTATCCACTTTATCTCTTGATTATTAGAAAAATTAAATAATATTTTTGAATAATAAGATTCAAAACCACACTACGCAAGCGAATGCATGATCGACGAATTTTATTATTTAGTCATAACAAAGCTATGCAAGCGATTCCGCAGTCATAACAAACGATTATTAGCACGTTACAATTATGCTTTGAGGAAAAATTAACCTTTTGAAAATTTATTAAATGTCACTACCGCGCTATGCAAGCGAATTCGCGATTTTTAGCAAAGGATTAACTAAATCAAAAATTGACTAAAACTAAAGGATATGGCATGGGATTGTTGAATTAATTTATTAAATGTTAAACATCACGTTACGCAAGTAATTCCGTAAAATTAAAACGCGCCTATTAATTGCCTAACGCTTAAATTAATTTAATTATGATTGTTGAAAGATTCGGGGATAAAATGTCTAACGAAAATCATAAGAATATTCTTCTAAACCATCGCATTACTAGTAAATTAAAATATATTCTTCTAAACCATCACATGACTAGTAAATTAAAATCATTAGGACTAGCAATGATTTACAGCCATTCATTCTCCCCAACCATTTTTTCTAATCTAGGCCTGAATGCGAACTTTTCTTGAAATTACCCATGGATTGATTTCATTTTTTTTATTAGAGATACTAACACATGTTGAAACAGGTAGGTAGATGAATCTTGGCCAAGGAAACACTGGTATAAATGATAAACACAGAAAGGTCATGCACGATTTTGCACTTGAACACGTGAGAGTGGAGAGTTTGAGCATGAAACATTATACTAGTAAAGAACTTGAAGTCTAGATGAATTCAATGCCTTGTTTTCCTTTTATTTTTACCTAAAGATCTCATTCTCAATGTAAAATTTCAGCAAGATAAAATAAAACACACAGGATTTGTAAAAGAAATGACCAACAAAAGAGACATCATGAGGGAAATTCATAAAGTTGAACCTAGACACCACTAATTTGTGCATTAGAAAGAGGAGATGGACCCTATCAATATGCGCGCTTTAATATTTCAACAAAAGAAACCCCAGTAGCCTTGTTGAGACAAAAGGCAGCAAACAAGAATAGAAAGTGACACTGCAATTATAATTTTTTTGTTTCATACAATCATGCTTGGCTTGCCCTTTTTCGTGGATTCTTAGCACCTGCAGCATTCTTCTTTTAATTTTAGTCACTCTTTAACTCACATAGATTCATGTCACACACAAAAAAAAAATCATATATAACATTACCCCTATGCAGTTTTCAATAAAAATGTATCCAGCTCACTCATAACATGCTTAAAGAAATATGGAATCAACTCGAAGCATTCATATCTTTCATTCTTAGAGTTTAAACTGCATTACAGAATTTTAGAATGGTTACCTAGTGCGCAGAAAGTGCCAAGAAGCAACAGAGAAATGAACAAAACAGACTATCGAACCAGCAGCTCCAAACAACAACAAACCAGCAACAAGAAATCCGAAACGATCCAGAAAATTGACCCAGAAATTCAGCGACTTTCAAAGGATAAAGAAACCAAAGCTCTCAAATTTCAGCTTACTTATTTTGATATTTCAGCTAAAGAAATTGTTTTAGAGTTGTGCAAAGTGTGTAAAGATGTGTAGAGGTATGTAGAGATGTGACTTTTTAGAGTGTAAGAGATCATCTCTCAATGTAAGATAGAGGGTGTTTAAAACTGATTTTCAGAGTCTTTCCTTTATGTGTAAAGATGCTCAGCCTTTTATAAAAGAAGAGGCAATGCATTCATGATTAAAAATCTATCCATAGGAAATATTTCTCACCAAAAATCTGCTCTTACTATTCAAAGGACAGATTTTTGGTTCAAAAATCTATCCAAAGGATAATTTTTACCAACTGTGAATAGTATTAGGAACTGTATACTCCCAACAGCCTTTAAACGGTAAAAAGTAGCAATACAAGTACCCTACTCTCATGAGTTACATATCTACCCTTCGGCTTTAAACCAAATATGTACCACACCTGCTGATTTTGAAACCAGACACCAAATAGATAATCACATTTTAAACACAAACGAGCAGAAAATCGAAAACCAGAATTACGAGGTTTCATCAATAATTCAAACTAACTAACCAAGAGAATAGCTTAAACGAACTAACAGCTAAATGAAGTAATTCCGCCGAAAAGCTGAAACTTAATCAAATAGCATGCTGGAATAAACTCGAATTAAAAATAACGACAACTAAAAGCTAAAAAGTTACGAACTTGAATCCTAAAACTAAATTCAAAGCTAAGCAAAATACATGTTAACAATGAAATAAACTAGTGAAATTAATTATTCTGAACGGCGACAAAATCAAAAGCTAGATTAAACGCAAAGTAAACGATCACGAACAGAATTAAAACTAAAAAAACGACAAATCAAACACAAAAGAAAAACACAAAATCAGAGACATGGGTAAGAGGGATTCGAGGTTTTACCACACGAGGGGGTTCGATGTAACTCGAACAATGAGGAAACGTTGGGCACGGCGAGCAATGATGAATTATGACGAGCGACCTCGGAATGAACTTTTCCGGGTGACAGATGTTGAAATTAACAATTTCGAAAAACCGAGCGACAATTTCAACCCCATGTTATCTGGAAAAGGTCGTCAATAGGTCGCATACATGGCAAAAATTGAGGCTTGGAAGTGGTAGAGGGGTTGCACGGCACTGAAGGTGATGGCCGGCGGTGGTGAAGTTTTTTGAGGTTTTGAGTTGGAGATATGGAGAGAGGGAGAGAAGAGGAGGAGGTGGTGCAATTTTGGTGTAGTTTGGACGACGGGCGGCGACAGTGGTGACGACGCGATTATGGTTTGCATTTGTTGATTATTGGTGGAGATTTGGGGGATTTGGGTTGTGGATTTGGAATGAGGGGAGTGAGAGGAAGAGATGGTGAGAATTTTGTGGTCTTTGGACGACATACGCCAGCGGCGGCGATTTCCGGCCGGCGGAGCCATCGTGGGGAGTGGCGGAGAGACAGAGAGATGAGAGAGTGATGAGAGGGTGAGGAGAGAGGAAGAAGAAAAGAAAATAGGAAATAAATGGGCATTTTTCGGCCTTTTAGGCTTTAAATAGTATAAGATTAAATTAGGGCCGTTGGATCAAAGGGCTATGGATGGATGAGATTTAATCTCTGATTCTTTAGCTAAAACGACGTAGTTTCGCCCTGAAACTACGCCGTTTTGCTTGCCTCCTTGGCCAGCCTTATCGGGACCGGATCAGTGTAATTGGGCCACTGACTTGGTCCGAATTTTTAGCCGATTTTAGTTTAAAATGAAACTAGCCCAAGGTCTTGTTCCTTTCTTAATTAAATTATAATAAAAACTCTTAAAACCTACTGTTAGATTAAACCGAGGGGTAGAGTAACAACGAATTGTGTACCTTGTTGATGCAGCGGAAACCGTTGAACTCACCACCAAAAGAAAATTGCCCCAATTCTGATTTTGTCTCTCCCGGAAACGAAATTCTTGTTCACGAACTAAATCCCTAAGTTACTGTGTTCTTCCTTTTGCAATTTTCTGCGCACCTCAATCTCTCTATTGAAGAGAAGTATATAAAAAAAAGAGGAGATGGGGAGAACTTCCGATGTTAACTACTACCCCACGTTCTCACGTTTCTCAAAAAGAAAACGTGCGGTAGTTTTTAGGAGTTGGAACCTACGTATAACCTCCTTAGGTTTTATCCCCCTTTTTTTATTTCTTTTTAAAACGGGTTGGGTCAGTCCACATGGGCGACCCACGACCCAAACCTTATATCCAACATCTCCCACTTCGTACAGGTGGACTAGATCCAAACTAGTAACTACCGTGAAAGCAACACACATAATTCATACCGGCAAATAGTTCGTACGACCTGCGAGCATTAAGAGCCATAATATTCTTAATCCCTTTAAGGATGTTTAACAGCTCTATGTAGAAATCCGATCACATGCGGAAGGGATTTACTACTAACAGGAGGATCTTGTTACTCACAATACCCCAGACATCACATGCTACTCCAGTAGCTAGTTATTTAATCCCTCATCCTCGAAAGAGGTGAACTCGAGTTCATGTTTAACTTTGTATCCATAATTACACCCAATTCCTGCATGGTAAGTGTAATGGTCGACCTATGAATACAGGTTAAAGTTACTAAATTTTAGTCGTCTTCCCTTTCAACTCGAATCTTTCCATTCCAAATCAACTGCTTTCCTAGACATGCACTGCATTGCCGAATCACTCATGGCTATTAGTGACATGCTAAAGTAGCAACACAGATTGGCACTTCAAGAGACAGTAAAAGGTCAAAGGGTATTCTTATAAAAGTTGATTTAACTTCTTTGGGATCTCACACAATGAAGAAGCAGGGATTCATTCTTCCATTATCCCATGGTCGATAGCACACGTGGTATGAAATACATGTTACGGTGTTCTCACCTTATATTGGCGCGTGTGTCTTATTCTTTTAATCATTCAACACCGTACATATCTTGGTCTAGACACCTTCAAGTGTCTAACCCGAGTTTCTCACTTCAATAATCCTCAAACCATCTGCTTTGAGAAACTCGTATCTGGCTTACAAAACAAGTCATTCGAATAGTGAAATTCGTAAGCTATCAAGAACGACCTCTACAAGTAAATACAACCCCGCATTATCCAAGGTTCTATAAGGTCTCATCTCTTCACGATTCTTAACGTAAGAGGCGATTGCTCGTGTGAGAGAGCCAATCTCGCGACTTGTTCGACACACTTTATCAATAAAATATTAATCACATGCATACGAGATATAAGCACAAATTCAAGAGTTAAATATTGATGAGCATAATATAATACTAAAGTCATATTACAATAAATAAATATGTTCATATCCTTCGCAAACCTAGAGCCATAACATGTTTCTCAAACAGGTCTCTAGATATCGCCTTTGTAAAAGGATCAGCTATCATGCTTTGCGTAGGAATGTACTGTAAATTTATCTCTCCACTTGCTACCATGTCTCTTACAAAGTTATACTTGATGTCAATGTGTTTGGTCTTGCTGTGATACTTAGGATCTTTTGTATATGCAATAGCCGCTTGACTATCACAAAATAGAGTCATGGGACCCTGAGAGTTCTTTGTAATATTCAAATGCTCAAAGAATCTCTTCAACCAAACAGCTTCTTGTACTGCAGACGCACAAGCCACGAACTCAGCTTCCATTGTTGAAAGGGCTGTGCAGGTTTGTTTCTTACTTTTCCATGATATAGCACCACCATTAAGTAAGAAGGCATAACCGGATGTTGATTTTCTATCATTCCGATCACCAGCCCAATCAGCATCTGTATATCCTCTCAAGTATAAATCATTTCCACTATAACATAGTGAATAATCTGCAGTTCCCTTCAGGTATCTGAAAATTCTCTTCACAGCTTTCCAATGATCTCTTCCAGGATTAGATTGATACCTGCTAACCATACCTACGGCATAACAAATGTTTGGGCGAGTACACATCATAGCGTACATCAGGCTCCCGACAGCACTTATGGAACTCGAGACATGTCTTCTTTTTCATTTTCAGTCTTGGGACACATATCAAGGCTTAAAGTTTCACCTCTCGCTATAGGAGTATCCATGGATTTGCAACTATTCATGCGAAAACGCTCCAAGATTTTCTTTATATAAGTTTATTGAGATAGACTCAATAACTTTTTGGAACGGTCTCTTTGGATCTTAACTCCAAGGATATAGTCTGCCTCGCCCATATATTTCATGTCAAAAGACTTTGAAAGCCATGACTTAACAGTTTTCAAATACTCCAAATTATTTCCGGCCAATAAAATATCGTCCACATAAAGAGAAAGAATTACAAACATCCCATTGGACTTCTTTACATAAATGCAATGGTCTTCATCGATCATGGTGAAATCATATGAGATCACCTCCTTGTGAAATCTCAAATACCATTGCCTTGAAGATTGCTTCAGGCCATAAATAGATCCTTTCAATTTACAGACCTTCTTTTCTTGGCCTTTAACGATGAAGCCTACAGGTTGTTCCATGTAGATCTCTTCGTTTAGTTCTCCATTGAGAAAAGCTGTCTTCACGTCCATTTGATGTAATTCTAAATCCAAACGTGCAACAATAGCCAAAAGTAAGCGAATTGATGTAAACTTCACAACTGGTGAAAATGTATCCTCATAATCTATTCCAGCTTCTTGAGTAAAGCCTTTTGCCACCAATCGTGCCTTGTATCTTTCTATTGACCCATCCGCTTTGTGTTTAACTTTGAGAACCCATTTGTTCCCAATGGCTCTACGCCCAGGCGGAAGATCAACTAGATCCCAGACTTTGTTGGTTTTCATGGACTCTAATTCTTCTTTCATTGCTTTCATCCACTCATCTTTTCCAGGGCTCGATAAAGCCTCAGTCACAGACTTTGGCTCATCCATTTCTGTGGGAGATACCAAGAAAATATAATCTTCAATTTCATAAGTACGTTTGGGTATATTTTTCCTGGCACTCTTTCGTAGTTGAAATTCAGGTTCGTCAGAAGGATTTTGGGATTGAGAGTTCCCACTCCCACTCCCACTCGGATCAAGAATAAGATCTTGATCAATTTGATTATCAACTGTGTCAGAAGACACTTGCTGACTATCTGAGTTCAACATTTCATAAAGAGGCTCTCCATTCTTTACCTCGCCCTTCTTTGGAAAATCATTTTCCAAAAATGTGACATCTCGCGATTCAATCTCAGTAACACTTCCATCCTCTAATTCACCAATGAACACATACCCTTTGGAGTGTTCTGAATATCTTATAAAGATACATTTCTTGCCTTTTGGACCTAATTTACCAAACTTGCTAAAAGAATCTTTTACATATGCAGCACAACCCCAAGGTCGTAAATCCTTTAAGTTTGGTTTATGACCAGTCCATAGCTCATAAGGAGTGGAAGAAACTGATTTAGAAGGCACTTTGTTCAATATATAAGTTGCAGTCAATAACGCATCTCCCCAAAAGGAGATAGGTAAATTTGCCTGCGCCATCATGGACCTTATCATGTCCAGTAGTGTTCTATTCCTCCTTTCTGCTACACCATTTTGTTGAGGTGTGTATGGAATAGTTAACTGTCTGGTGATTCCCTTTTCATTGCACAATCCTTCAAATTCTTTTGAAAGATATTCACGCCCTCTATCGGTTCTTAAGGTCTTAATCCTTTTGTCTAATTGATTCTCAACTTCATTCACATATTTCTTAAAGCATTCAAGTGCTTCAGATTTATGAGAGATCAGATAGACATAACCAAAGCGTGTGAAATCATCAATGAACGTAATGAAATATAAAGCACCAGACCTAGCCCTCACATTCATTGGACCACAGATATCAGAATGGATTAATTGCAATGGAAAATCAGCTCTCTTAGCCTTTCCAAATGGTTTACGTGTAATCTTTCCGGCAAGACAATTTTCACAAGTTGGCATTTCAATTTTAGAGAAAGGACCTAGATGTCCTTCCTTAGCCAATCTATTCATTCGATCCTGCCCTATGTGACCTAATCTTGCATGCCATGTAATAACATCAACATCATTGTTACTAGAATAACATGCCATAACACAACGGTCAACATAATAGTTATACGTAGAAGGATTACAATCTAACACAATAAAACCATCATAACGATGTCCAAAACCATAAAAAACATTGTCTTGAGTAATTCTAAGACCACTGCGACTAAAGTTCAAATTGAAATCTAAATCTAGAAGAACAGACACAGATACTAAGTTTCGTCGAATCTCTGGAACATATAGGACGTCATGCAACATCAAAGATCGGCCACCACGCATGTCCATTCTGCAAGTGCCTATCCCTTTGACTTCAAGCTTTGCATTATTTCCCACATATACATGCTTTGATCCAGGTGGAACTCGACGAAACTCTATAAACGCTTCTCTATCGCGGCTCACATGGTCGGTGGCCCCTGAGTCTACAATCCACACAGGATAAGATTCAGTTAGTAAAACAATGCTAGAAACATATATAGCACTAAGAGATGTGTTTTGAAATGCTACCTTTTTCGGCTCAGTGCACTCACGAGCAAAATGCCCTGGAACTTGGCAATTGTAACACTTCATCTTGCTCTTGTCTTTCTTCTTGAAGAACTGTTTTCCTTTCTTGGAATTTGGCTTGTTTCTTTTCTTGGAGGATCCTTCTCCGGTCTCCTTACCCTTTCCGTCATTTTTTCAGTTTCTCTTGCGCTTGAAGCTTGATCTCTTTGTACCACTTGATTCTGCCACAAAGGCATTAGGTACAGCTTTAGCAGCACCAAGCCGCTCGTCTTCAAGCTCCACATGACGGGCAACATCAACAAAAGTTTTGATGCTATCATTGTGGGTCAAGTTAACCTTCAGATGCTCCCAATTATTGGGAAGAGACCGAATCACTGCCTGAACCTGCTGCTCGTCAGAGAGAACATGGCCAGCACTTTTGAGTTGAGCAATCATATTTGACATCACCCTTAGATGTTGCTTGACACCGTGATCATGACGTTTTTTGTACGTGTCAAACTTGATTGTCAGCTGACGAAGGCGAGTCACAGTCGTACCCCCATATGCCTCCCTTAAATGCGCCCACATGGCATTAGCAGTAGGGAATTGTTCACATTCATGAATGAAATCATCCACAACTGAGCTTACAATGATTCCACGAGCAGTGGCATCTTTCTTTTTCCAAGAATTGTAAGCCTCAAGATCTCTCCTATGTTGGGCAGTGTTACCCTCCTCTGGGCAAACCATGACATGGTTAATGGCTTCAAGAGCATCTTGCTCTTCCAGCACATACCACATCTTACGGCTCCAAATATCATAATTTTCACCGTTCAGTTTGTCACCCTTGTTTAAGTCAGCAATGATAGTTTTTGATGCCATAGTCTGTTAAATGAAACAATAATGCAAGTGTATTTATTACTCATCATTCTCGCATGTGATATACACACTTAGGCAAATCAATTAAATAAAATATTAATTTTACACTTAGTATAGAATCGAAAGGTTACTACGTTTCCATTCATCATCTACAACTAAATGTTCAACTAATATTTTATAAAATCATTTCTCATAATGTGTATCTTGTCAAAATTTTCAATATCATGTCATACTTGTTTTAATTGCCACACATTAAAAACAAACAAATAAAATGACATGTAATCTTGCAAACAAATAACAAAATTTCATTAATTAAACAAATTACAAGTAGTTGTAGAGACGGTTCTCCTACTCAGCTTCAAATTTAAGAACATAAACCCAAAAAGGTTCACTTGGCCAAACCTCGTGATAAACTTCAGTTAAAATACTACCTAAAGGTTCTCCAAGTGAATCTACTAAAATTGCTAAGGCTTCCCAATCAGATAGTTCAATTTCGTCAATAGCATCAATTAGTGCATCTCGGGTAAACTGATAATTTCCAATATGTTCAGCTAGTGAAGCCCTAAGCTCTCTAAATTTCTTTTCTCTTTCCCTTCGTTCAGGCCTTCGATCCCTTAACTGATTTTGTCTCGACCTTGGGACAATCCTGATGACTTCAGGCTCCGAGTCTGAATCATTATAGAAATAAGTCCTGCGACGACGTACCCTTCTACGTTGTCCCCTTCCTTGACTTCGAGAACTCCCACTTGGAGTAATTCGAACTTGTCCCTGTTCAACCATATCTGAAATAGGACTAAGGATACAATAAGAATGGCTACAACCACTCAATGTGACAACATATGTCACAATAACTCGTAGAAGTATTTCAATATAAGGGATAAGGGCTTAAACTAATTTTCTATATTAAGTAGATAAAGAAATCACTTTTCAAGTTTCAACAAGTGAAAGCATATTATGAGAACAAAATGCTTATGAACCAGAAACATAAAATTCAAATGCCTAATACAAAAATAGATACCAAAACTCCAACACGTTGGTATTAGATATTAAGCTATATCCCCTCTGCTGCTATGGAGAATGGTTTTACATGATCTCTCTTAAATGATGCCCACACAGCAGGTACTTCAACTAGATAATTCAATGGTCATATTCCTTATTTGTTTTGCTTCATCATCAAATAATTTTTGACACAGTAGTGAAACAATCACCCACTGCATGTACACAAACTCATACACTAATTAAGATTCTCTTCTTTAATTAATCTCAAAAATGGAGAAAACAAAGAGCTTGCAATCAAATGCACACACCGTATATAGGTAGTCACACCTTAAAACCAGAAGATCTTGAGAGTGTACTACAATATATAATAGGATGATTATCCCAAGGATTAGCACAAGCATCAGAAGTCTAATTCAGGCCTTACTATCACGTGAATTGCGGCCAATATTTAATTCTGCTGAGCCAACTTAACTTTTACTTTATAATATCCCAAAATTCTGAACCTGAGAAGCTAGAATAAGCGTAATCTTAGAAACTTTTAAAATCAGTTTATACCAATTCTTCATCTGAAAACTTGCCAGCAAGTATTGGAGAGAGATCATGAACAGAAAACCCTACGTTCTCGGCTAAAGACGAAAGTGAGAGTATAGTGGCTATTCCTTTTTCAATTTTCTGAACCAAACTTTTTCAACAAAGTTTTCTATTATACCATGTTTAAAGAAACAAGAAACAATGCTGGCTCTGATGCCATTGTTAGATTAAACCGAGGGGAGAGAACAACGAATTGTGTACCTTGTTGATGCAGCGGAAACCGTTGAACTCACCACCAAAAGAGAATTTCCCCAAATCTGATTTCGTCTCTCCCGGAAACGAAATTCTTGTTCACGAACTAAATGCCTAAGTTACTGTGTTCTTCCTTTTGCAATTTTCTGCGCACCTCAATCTCTCTATTGAAGAGAAGTATATAAAGAAGAGGAGATGGGGAGAACTTCCGATGTTAACTACTACCCCACGTTCTCACGTTTCTCAAAAAGAAAACGTGCGGTAGTTTTTAGGAGTTGGAACCTACGTATACCCTCCTTAGGTTTTATCCCCCTTTTTTTTATTTCTTTTTAAAACAGGTCGGGTCAGTCCACATGGGCAACCCACGACCCAAACCTTATATATATATATATATATATATATATATATATATATATATATATATATATATATATATATATAATGTAGAATAAAAAGACAGCGCAAAAATTAGGCATTTACACATGGTTAGCAAACTCAGTTTCAAAAATATACAGATTTGTTCGCTTATGTACTTTTAGAGATATTTTTATAAATAAAAATTTAGAAGTAATCCAACTTTTAGTAGAAATAAAAGACTTTGTTGGAGACAGTAACTGTAAACAACAACAAAATCTACATCTCTTAGAGTAGTTTGCCACCAAAAGATTCACTGAAGTTAAAGGAAGAAAAACCCATCAACAATTTCTTAGAGATAGTAATGCATCTCTATGATAATATCCAAATTAAATGAGGATGAAACATATCGATCAAATGCACTAAAGTTAAAGGAAGAAAATCATCATAGGGGTCAGGTAAATATGCAAAGTAACGTCTTTAAGATCTTCATATATAACTTTCATGAAATTATCAATATTTATGTGCTTACAAGTATTCACCTATCTTGCATGAACTGTTCATTAGCTGCGTATTGTTATACGGTCCTAATATCTATAGTCTTATTTCATACTATAATGTGACTTTTATTTTCTCATCTTTCTTTTCTCATGTCTGGAATGTTACATGTGAGGCATATAAATATTTTTGTTAATGTTTTCTTTACTTTGAATTTACATTATTTATTGACGTATTGTTTAGGCATAATTGTGAAATTTTGTTGTACTACATATTACTATCTTAATATACAAACGTGCTAATATGTCGCAAAGGCTACAGAGTTGGAGCTAGAATTTTGAGTTTATAGGTTTTAAATACTGGATTCTGAATGAATTATTTATACATATTAAGTAAAAAAATTTAACGGAAATACAGAATTTGAGCCAAAATTACTTAATTCTGCCGAATTTGTAAGTCGAAGGCTAGCCCGTCCCTAAGGAAACAAATATTGTTGTGCATGTATATATTTACCTAACCATGATTGAAACTGTTTATCGCTCGGAGTTATTCCTTATGGTTTCTTTCATAATCTTCTTAACTTTGTATTGATAACCCGTGTGTCATCTTCTTCATGAGTTCTATGTTTTACAATCTTTTGGATCTTTGGAAGCCAATGCTATAAAGCATATTTTTGCTAAGTTATTATTTTATGTTCTTCTCCCAGCACTTTATGCTTGTTATTTAATTATTTATGTACTAAGTCACGTTATCCTTCTAAAATCATCGCTTGGTTGACATTGAATATTTTGAGACATGGCGTACAAAATGTAATTTCCTGAAAAAAATATAAAAAGTATACATTGTTTAAAGTTAAATAAAAAAATTATTTTTAATACTAAGTTGGAGGAAAAAAATATCTTTTTACCTTATCTTTTGATGAATAGTGAGATATATACGTGCAAGGCACGTGCATAAAAACTAGTGATTTTAAAAGGTGTCTAATACAATTTGAATTCAAAACTTTGCCAGTTACAATTTTATTGGACCAGTCTGCTAGCTTGGCATGCGCAATATAATGAAACTAGAATGCAACGTGAATCTGCTTTTAAGAGCGCATAAAAGATACCAATATTCTCTTTACTTAATGAAGTATCACATGGATCCTCCATTCCACTATAGATTTTACATTGGGTCACAAACCAATCAGTAGGACTATTGAAAAGATTTATAAAGCAAGGAAAATCTTTAGATTTCTGTTCTTCTCTACCAATTATTCACGAATTTCTTGCAGATTTTTTCGAAAAAATATCAAGTGAGCAACAAGTCTTTTGCAGCCTACTGAAGAACCGTTTGTTGAGGTAGACATAAAAGCTTTTTCTGCTGCGCACAATGTGATGTGTTTTGGCATCAAACAGTTTCGTATGAAGATATCAACTTCAGGGTGACGATTGAAGAAGAAAGTAACAAAATCGGGTTATACTTATTTTACATTATTTATTAGTAAGTCCTTTGTGATTTTTAAAATCTGGTTTCTATAATATTAGGGTTAGATGTTCATTGTATGATATGATGATTTCAAAATATTAATGGTTAAAAGACCTTTTATATGCGTATAAAATATTATTGTTTTGGACATTATACTTGTCAAAAATATTATGTAGGGTTGTTCTTGAAATGTTTAAGATGATACTGAAGAAGGTCACAATAAAGTGCTAAGAGTATTAACACGGATATTTTTCCAAAAGAAGGAACCATGAGGACATAAAAATCGTTCCAGCATATAAGATCATCCATCCAATTATCCATCTTTCTTTTCTTTTAGAAGAACTAATTGGTTCTTCTATGGATTGAGATAAAGCTTGGAGGTGTGAAAAAATTGATTAAAGGTATGCCTTTGTAAAACGCCAATAAGAAACATGAGGTTCAAAGTTGAACCTATAATTCATACATCTCACTTAACCCTATAAATCATTTCCACCCTTTTCACTTTCAGTTTCATTTATATGATTTATTTTCCAATTTGTTACTGTATCATTTATAACTTATCGCCACTCCAATTGTGTATATGCAAGAACCAACTTTTCTTTGAATTATTGATTGGTACAGGATTGATTTGAGTTGTGAATTTTAGTTGGTTCTTTCTGAATGGGAGTGTTGTTTGTTCTAAAACCTTATATAATACACTGTCAAGAGTGTTTTCTGTTACATTTTTAATACTCTTTCTTGTTATGAGTTATTGTTGTATACGGTCGAAATCGGGCTCGTCTATGACATAGTAGATCGGGCTCGGAACATGAGGGGCTGAAGATTGACCCCAAGTCCTATCGGACTAGAGCCCGAAGTCAGAATGTCTGTCTTCGAGAACATTGAGTCTGTGATCCCGGAATCGACCCTAACCCTGAAGGTTCTCGAAGAAACATTGTTAGCGTAACCAACAGAAGATCGAAATATCCGTGACCCCCGAAAGATATATGTGTTATGGATTGTGGGTGGGTTAAAGAGTTTTTCCAATTAAAGTGACAAACTTGAATAGGGATTATTTTGTTTACAGAGTCGCCACTTGGAATTGATTTTTTGGGTGTTCCAAGTCACCTTTTATTTGAATCCCTAGTCAAACGAAGGTTTGACTCTATTATTATCGGTCCGCGAAAACAAAGTTCAGGTAAGGAATTTTGTTGACCGGGGAGAAGGTGTAAGGCATTCCCCGAGTCTCGTGGTTCTAGCACGGTCACTTTTATTGACTAAATTTGGCTTGAATTGATTTTGGATAAACTGTGGTTTATTTAACTTTTATGTTTTACCTATCCGCTTTTATTTCTTGATTATTAGATTTATTAAGAAAAAAAAATTGGATAAATTATGTTGTCATAACCACGCTACGCGAGCGAATGCGCGATCGAGATAAAATTTATTAATTTTATCATAACAGCGCTACGCAAGCGAATCCGCAATTATGACAAGGATTATTATTGCGTTATTACTTTTGAAAACAAATGGTTACTACACTTGAAGAAATTAATTTTTGAAATTTATTAAAATAAACATCACACTATGCAAGCGATTCCGTGAAGTTAAAGTGTGCCTAGTATTTGCCTAGCGTTTAAACTAATTAATTAAGAAAAGAGATTAAATTATTTAATTAATTATTCAAGAGGGAAGGATATACTACTATTGAATTTTATTTAACTAACCTATAGCTTGAACTTGCTAGGCTTATGCTATATCAATGAGCCAAATCAGTGACATTAGGCCACTTATTTGTTTGTAAAAAAAAAGGGTTAGTTTATTGATTAAGAAAAGAACTCAACTTATGGATACTTGTATCAATGAGCCAAATCAGTATGTTATTGATGTTGTGTGTGTGTGTGTCTATATATATATATATATATATATGAATCCTTGAAGCCTATTAGCAGTTAAATCCCATATCTCTTTTTAAGTCCCTCAAAACAAACTTTATTTCAACCTAATTACCATGAAACTGACCAAATTTGATGCTAATTCCAATTCACCTCGATAAATGATGTAACCGAAATATGATAAAAGCTCACTGAATTGTAACGCTAATAAACGAAATAAAGATTCGAGCAAAATTCAACAAGGATATTTTTATAAAGTAAGGAAATTAGATTCACATCTACAACATGCTCACCTAAAGTAGATTAAGTACTTTTAAGTACAGCAAGGTGAGAAATTGACTTTCAACAACAAGTAGAGAGTTTTCTTCTAAAAGCAATAACTACTGCATATTTACATGTTTTTATACATAGGTACAACATTTATTCTTAAGCAAAGATCAGGTACAACATGCTTCGGCCATCCGGACAAGTTCAGATCTTCTTATTACTATCAAAAATCTGCAATACAAAAATGTAGGAATTACCTGGTTCGCAGAATAAAAATACAGCAGTGAGATAAGCAGAAACAACAACAAAATAGCTTAAAAACAGCAAAGAAAACGAGCAAAAACAACAGCAGATTCGTATCCAAACAGCCCCAAAAATCTTAGACAAGAAGCCCAGAATCAACTCTAAAAGACTTACTCCTTTTGAAAGAGTTTTCACTTTAAGAAGCACTCATAAAGATCACAATTTCAGCTTACTTTCTTTAATTTCAGCTGCTGATTTTTACTCCTAAAATTGTATTTTTTAGTGGGTAAAAATGTCTAGCAAATGTGTGATAGAGTCCCCCTTAAAAACTGAGGAAAGGGCAGCCTTAAGTAGGCAATGAAAGTCACTTTTTGGGCAGATTTTGGTTCACCAAAAATCTGTCGAAAAGGACTGGCTTTTTGTGCTAAACACTGTTAAAAGGTTGTCAAAAAGGTGAAAGGACAGCCTGAAAATCTGCTATAGCAGAAGCAAGGAGAAAAAAAATCATTTCAGCCACCCTACTAGTCAAAAGTAAGCTACTAGTACCCTAAGTCATGATCAAACCCATAAAAATTCAGATTTATCAACATCAATACTACCCTTAATTTAAACTAAAACAAACTCACACAACTAACAATTGATTAACTAAGTAAACGATTTAACTAATACACTAAAGATCACGTATAATCATAATAATCTAACAAACAACTAAACTAAATAGAGATAACTAATTAAATAAACCTAACCTGAAACTCTAATTAACAAAAAATAACCAAAAAAAAATCAGAAACAAAAATTAAAATCTGGAACTAACGTATTACAACTAAAAAAATCAGAAATTAAATAAAGAGATGACGGAATACCTAAGGAGCGTGGTTAAAGCTGTTCGAGCCACGAGGAGACGTCAGAGATGCCAAAAGTGGCTGCCTGGCGGCCGGAAAATTAGTGGTCGGAGTTTCATCTTGAGATTGCTATCTATATATAGGTCTTGAGGAGCTTTTACCGTTGATGTAAGTATTGTAGGGTGGTGGTGGTCGGAACTTCACAAATTTGGGCAAAAAAGTGGCGGCTAGGGTTTCTTAGATCTAAAATTCGTGGATTTTGAGGGGGGTTTTGAAGGATTTTGTTTGAAGATAAGGAAAAAGGAGGTTGAGACAAAGGGTGAAATTTTTGGGTGGTTTGGGCGATGGGCAGCGGCGGCGTGCGGCGGGGCAAAGGCGGCGGCGCAACTAGGGTTTAGGTTTGTCAATTTTTGGTGGAAATTTGGGGAATTTGGGTCATGTATTTGGAATGAGGGGAGTGAGAAGAAGAGATGGTGAGATTTGGGGTTGTTTGGGGATGCTCCGCCGCTGCCGGCGATTTTCGGTCTGCGGAGATGGGCAGCGGGCGGCGGTTCTCTAAGAAGGGAGGAGAGAATGAGAAGAGAGAGGAAGAAGAAAAGAATTATGGTGGAAATGGGGCAAAAGTTCAGCATTTCTAAGTCTTAAATACCTAGTTGGGAGATTGATTGTGGACCATTGGATGAGGGAGAGATGAATGGATGAGATTTAATCTTGATTCACTTAATGAAACGATGTAGTTTTGAGGAAAAACTACGTAGTTTCGGACCCTTTCAATGGCAGCCCCTTATCTTGCACTCATGGCCACTTTTTCTTCCAAATTTGGCCAAATTTCTTCCTTAATCCTACTTATTAAACTAAATTTACACAAACAAATAAATTAATTAAATAACTTATTCAAATGATCAATTAACTGGATTGATTCACCAATTGAAATGTTAGTCGATTCCTAAAATGCACAAATGAAGGAAGAACTATTATTCTTTGGTAATTTCATAATAGAAAATATGCAATTAAAGACACAAAATTTTAGAAAAATAATTAAAATAACAAAATACTAATAACTTTAGGAGGTGTTAAAATAGTGAAAATTAGGTGTTCACAGTTGCCTTTCTTTGCTCGAGAACATGAAGAGTTTTCGTGCAAAGAAAAGTGAAAGCCATAGCTGATTTTTGCTCACATATCACTCCAATGGAAGCAATATTTTTTGAAAAAAAGTGACCAAACCTTGCTTCCAAGGTTGCCTACATATCCTTGGCTATAAAGGAATCAGGTCAGTGTAGTTCTGGAAAATTTGGTAGCTGGGACTACCAGGCACTGGAGTTAAGACTGTTGCTGTTGTTGTTTTCTGTTACTGTTACTTACTGCTTACATCAAAAGGAAGAGAGAGAGAGAGAGAGAGAGAGAGAGAGAGAGAGAGAGAGAGAGAGAGAGAGAGAACTACATATGTCTGCAAATAAGAGTTACAAAATTCCTATCTATGTGTCTTCTGGAGTCAAATCTTGATTCTTGACTTGCTTGTTTGTGTTGACCTTAGTTTGGATCTTGATGCTCTTTGAAGAAAATATTATGACTCAATCTCAGTGCCTGCTATCCTGATCCGAAATTGAGATGATGAATCTTTAGAAGCTGGGTTATTGACAGATTGTCAAAGTTAACTCCAACTAAACTGTGATCGAAAGACTTCTTTCTTCTGATGATAACTGAAACGGCAAGCTTTGATCGCCACAATCTGTGCTCTACGGCGGGGCCTGCTAAGCCATCAAAGACGAACAAAACGAACAAAATTTTCTGCCCCAGTTTGGCACTGAGAAAATTTTGTGAGTTATTGGGTAAAGCTGCAGATCAACTTATTTTATTTGAAAGATGCAAAAATGATACAGAAGGCTCCGAATTGACTGTGTTTCTCTTAGGAGTAGAACGGATAAAACATAGACTAGGAGGTGCATCTCCCATGGGTAGCACTGGAATGACTACGAAATTGAAGGACTCGAACTAGGAATTGCGTCTCCTAGGATTAATGATTCATATTAGGGAGTGCATCTCTTATTAGAATGAACAGGGTTGACTCGAGCTAAGAAGTGCGCCTCCTACGAGTGAGGTGGAAGGACTCGGACTAGGAAGTGTGTCTCCTACGAGTGAGGTTGAAGGACTTGGACTAGGAAGTGTGTCTCCTATGAGTGAGGTTGAGGGACTTGTACTAGGAAGTGCGTCTCCTAGGAATAAAGGTATAGATTAGGAAGTGCATCTCCTATGAGAATGACTCAAGCCAGGAAGTGTGTCTCCTACGAGTGGGGTTGAAGGACTTGGACTAGGAAGTGTGTCTCCTATGAGTGAGGTTGAGGGACTGGTACTAGGAAGTGCGTTTCCTAGGATTGATGGTTCAGACTAGGAAGTGTGTCTCCTATTGGAATGGCTCAAACTAGGGAGTGTGTCTCCTACGAATGAGGCTGAAAGGTTTGGACTAGGAATTGCGTCTCCTAGGATTAATGGTTCATATTATGAAGTGCGTCTCCTATTGGAATGGCTCAAACTAGGAATTGTGTCTCCTACGAATGAGCTCAAAAGACTTGGACTAGGAAGTGCGTCTCCTAGGATTGGTGGGTCATATTAGGAAGTGTGTTTCCTAATGAAATGATTCAAACTAGGAAGTGTGTCTCCTACGAGTGAGGTTGAAGGGCTTGGACTAGGAAGTGCATCTCCTAGGATTGATGGTTCAGATTAGGAAGTGTGTCTCCTAATGGAATGACTCAAACTAGGAAGTGTGTCTCCTACGAGTGAGGTTTAAGGGCTTCGACTAGGAAATGCGTCTCCTAGGATTGGTGGTTTCAAATTAGGAAGTGTGTCTCCTATGAATGAGGTTGCAAGACTTGTACTAGGAAGTGCGTCTCCTAAGATTTGGTGGTTTAGATTAGAAAGTGCATCTCATTGTGGAATAACTCAAACTAGGAAGTGCATCTCCTAGGATTTGTCGAAAGGTTTGGACTAGGAAGTGCGTCTCCTAGGATTAATGATTCATATTAGGAAGTGCTTCTCCTATTGGAATTGCTCAAACTAGGAAGTGCATCTTCTGTTGAAAGGTTTGGACAAGGAAGTGCGTCTCCTAGTAGAATGACTCAAACTAGGAAGTGCGTCTCCTAGGATTGGTAGTTCAGATTAGGAAGTGCGTCTCCTATTGGAATAACTCAAACTAGGAAGTGCATCTCCTAGGATTGGTTGAAAGGTTTGGACTAAGAAGTGCGTCTCCTAGGATTAATGATTCAATATTAGGAAGTGCGTCTCCTATTGAAATTGCTCAAACTAGGAAGTGCATCTCCTATGAATGAGTTTTAAAGGTTTGGACTAGGGAGTGTGTCTCCTAGGATTGATGGTTCAGATTAGGAAGTTCTCTCCTATTGGAATGACTCAAACTAGGAAGTGCGTCTCCTACGAGGGAGGTTGAAAGTCTTAAACTAGGAAGTGCATCTCCTAGGATTGGTGGTTCAGATTAGGAAGTGCGTCTCGTATTGGAATGACTCAAACTAGGAAATGTGTATCCTACGAGTGAGATTGAAAGACTTGGAGGGAATGTAACCAGGGGTCTGCGCCCTGTACCACTGGGAAAGAATGTAACCAGGGGTTGGCGCCCTGTACCACTAAGAGGAACATAACAAGGGTTGGAGCCCTATATCAGTGAGAAGGAATGTAACCAGGGGTTGGCACCCTGTATTACTAAGAGAGAATATGTCTAGGGATTGGCACCTTATATCGCTGGAGAATGTAACCAATGGATGGCACCTTGTATCACTAAGAGAGAAAGTAACCAGGGGATAGGATACCTTGTATTAAAATGGAACCTCACTAAAGATGGTTGTACCTTATGTCGGAAAATACAGCTAGGGATTGGTGTACCCTATACTAAACATGCGGCTAGGGAGTGGTGTGCCCTATTTCAAAATGGAACCTCAACTAAGGATTGATGTACCTTATGCTGGAAAATGCAATGGTTGATTATGTGATTATAGGCATATCTAGAAAGAAAAAGCAGAGAGTTTGAAGAACTCACCTTTGGTGACAATTCGTCCTTTGAGAACTTCAATTCTACACTGCTTTGTTTCCCGCTTCAAACAAAGAAAGATTTGTGAGTTTAACAATGGTGGTCGGTTTGTGGCCTTGAATGCCCTGAGCAGTTTGAATCTGCGGCCACCTCGTTGTTAGAGAATTGATTTTCAAGTATGGTACCAAACAGCTAGGAGGCTTTGTACCGTGTTCTAGAAACTTCGGCTTTCTACTGTCGCCTCCGGCTGTTTCATAACCGGATGTCTAAGGTGTCGTTGAACCTTCTCTATAAAGCAAGTCTTCACTTTGGCAGTTTTTTCCTTTAAAATCAAACTTGATTATTTTGCACCCGATATTAGTTTGTGTCTGGGGTGCTATCAACTTTGCCCATGAAGCAAGTCTTGCTTAGCGACCTTTTCGATGTCTTCAAAACACTTTGTTCGGCTTATCAGAGGAAATCACAGTTGGATTCGTGCCTTTGTCAATGTCGTGTATGCCCCACATCCTTTATTTTGCACTTCTAGGAAACAATGACCAATTTTGTGGCCCTTTCTTTATTGGCTTCTAAGAAAATAAACCAGCAAACTTTTGGAACTTCCGTTGCCATGAACCCTCAGATCTCATTTAGCTTCAACAAGATTATTGTGCATGTTGCTTCCTGGGCATGTCCTCTTCGATGTTCCAGGATAGAACTCGCTTTGTACAATTGGAATGCTGGTAACAGATTTTGAAGTCATTTCTCGATTGTTTTAACAAAGACTGACTCAAAAATAAAAATGCAAATGGACAAATGACGCGATGTAAAAGTGAGAAGGAATAGTATTTAACTGAAAATGCCACTTTACGGGGAGAGAAAGAAAAAAAAAGGGCTCCTTTGAATATGGTAGCCAACTTTAATGATCATGATATGCATTTTGGACTGAGCGGCCGAATCTATCCAACCAATCTACCCTTTCTTCTTGTTGTTCCTTTTCGCTTTGAAGTTGGCCTCTTTGTGCCAGTCATTTGCATCAAATCACAGCTCACCTTCGACCAGTGGTTCCCTGAAAGGTTTTCACCAACCGGTCTCTCTCATTTATTTATCTCTACTTACCATCGCTTTATAGTGCCCATGAGGGTTTTCACCAATAAGACTTTCTCATTTCCATTCATTATCTCTTCTTTGTTTTCGACTTTTTGTGCGAGCAACTTAACATTGTTCTACGTTGTGTGACATTCTGACAACTGTTGCTTACTGCGTGTTTACCTTGGCATTCTTAAGACTATTTGGAAGGTATTTATTTGGAAGGCTTTTGGAGAGGGTTAGAAAGAAAGGGTCACAATAAGGCTCAAAATAGACTCAAGATGATAGGGTTGTATATTTACAACTCTTGGAATCGACTCTTCATAAAAACATAAAAAAAAAATCTGCCCCAGTTTCAGATGCTGGGGAATTTTTATTTTTCGATTTGGTTAGACCGA
The DNA here is from genome assembly GCF_001879085.1 of Nicotiana attenuata. Classification (NCBI taxonomy): domain Eukaryota; kingdom Viridiplantae; phylum Streptophyta; class Magnoliopsida; order Solanales; family Solanaceae; genus Nicotiana; species Nicotiana attenuata. Next base: position 53,192 of record NW_017671528.1, read on the forward strand.
ACCCTAGTGTAGAGCTGCCTACGTATCCTTTTAAAGGAATCAAGTCAAACATAGTTCAAACTAACATGAAAGATTTCTTTGTTGTTTTTCTATTCATTTTTCTTTTTTCTTTTCTCTTTCCTTTTCTTCTCTTTTGATTTTTTTTTATTATCAGATTGTCCTAGCTCCTATCTTTCTGGTGGCATGGATCTTCATTTTTTTTTGACTCTATACTCGATTCCAAAAGAGAGGGGGTCAAAGAAAAATAAAACAGGCTCAAAAGGGGTAACGAAGGGTATAAAGTGTTTGGGTAGCAGAAAAAAGGGCCTCCCAGCCTCAAGAATGCCAAACATTTTATCTCTTCTCAGGTTCGGCACTGATGTACATTACTATCTTCTTGGTTTTGTCAGTTATATAGTTCGTAGCCAATATCTTGTTCGTAACAAATGACTTTTGACAGTTTGGAGTCACCTTTTCTTGGTCCTTGTCCTGATGTAGATGGGTGCACTTCAATACCAGCTAATCATTTTAAATTCCTTGGAATGCACCTTATTTGGGGATTTGGGTCATCTTCCTTGATATGATTTGTCACACCTCCTTTTTACACACCTACCCCGAAAGATAATGTATAAAGGAGTTTTTCCATTTAAAGTGACATTATTCGAAATGGGATTATTTATTTATTTTTTTAGAGTCGCCACTCGGGAAAGGATGGGCTTTTGGTGTCCCGAGTCACCGGTTTAATTTAATCCCAAATCGAGGAAAAATTTCGACTTCCCAATTGGAGTCTGCGAACCAGAAATTCTGTGTAAGGAATTCTGTTGACCCGAGGGAAGGTATTAGGCACCCCCGGATCCCGTGGTTCTAGCACGGTCGCTTAAATTATCATAAATGGCTAAAATCTGGTTTTCATACATATTTAAACCTATAGTGCAATTTTAAGATTATTTACCGCTTTTAGTTATCTTGTTTTTACGAAAGTAAACGCCGTTTAAGAGCGTGCTTTTGGATCACGTCGCATGAAATGCACCCGGATCCTCAACACCTCTTATTCAACGTTTTGGAATTTGGATTTGGGTTGCATGAAATGCACACCCGGGTTTAGGAAAGTAATATTATTAAAAGCGCGCCTAAAGTGACTAACGGGTTATTAACCTTACGGGAGGCCATGAAAATTCGCTAAATGGCACGTCCCAAATTCTACGTATTTTAATATAAACATTTAAAGAGGGCCACGCAATTTATGAGTTTTATTTGGCGTGGCGCACCTCGTTTTATTTTTTAAAGGCCATCCTAAATGGGACTATTATTTTCTAGTATGGATTGTTCCTAAAAGAGGCCCTAATTAATTAACATTATAAAATTCGGGCCTCAAGTTCAAGTCCGGACTCAAACAAGAGGGGAAAACCTCTTAATTTGAATTCGCTACCTAACTTGGAGGCCCAAATTTATAATTCAAGTTTATTTTACTGTCATCATATCCAACACTTAATGAATAGATTAAGATCTTCCGTATGTTCAAACCAAACGTTCAAGGCTTTGGGCCTCAAAACGAGCCCAATATAAAAAAGCAGTAAACTGGGCTTTAAGCTCAACATCAGCCTTCATCTTAATGGACTCGAAACAATACCACTTGGCCTACTACTCGACCTACCATTTGAGTCCAGGCCTCATTGTTCATCAATTGGGAGCTTGACCGACTACTTGAGTCGATCCGAATACCAGTAATGATTCAATTCAGGAGATGGAGCAAAACTGGAAGCTAAATGATTCAATTCACGTATCAAATAGCAGTAAAATAGCAAGTTAAACAACTAATTATTTTGAAATCCTATGCTCCAATTTTATCCATCCAAACTAACTATGATATCAATTCTACCAACATCTAAATAGGAACTGATTTTGAACCAGTAAAATACTAGACAAATGTTTACAAAA
>NW_017671528.1:57569-58463 GCF_001879085.1 Nicotiana attenuata
TATTTATTTATTTTACTGATTTTATAATATGCTAAAACCAAACAAAGACCTAGTTAAACTATTTAATTTCTAAAATTATTTAAAACTCTATTTAAGATGAATGCAACAATTAACAATTAAAGGTGCAAAGTAAACTAGTTTTTTTTTTACGATTTTCTTTAAAATTTGTTCTAGAACTAATTAATACTTAATTAATACCAAAATTGTGAAATTAAATTCCTAAATGCAAGTGCATATATATTTTTTGTATTTTTATATGAATAAAATGCAACCAATTAACACAAGAATTTAATAAAATTCACAAAAATTGTAAAGAAGTCAATTATTTGAAACTTTTTTGGAATTAATTTGCTTAGGGCAAAAATCACGTGCTCACAGCTGCCCCTCTTTGCCCGGAAACACGAAGGGTTTTCGTGCAAAGATAAGTGAGCGGAAATGAGCGATTTTTGCCTGTTCGCATATTCCGTGTGAAGCATCTTGACAGAGTTGACCGCACCCTGCTTCTGAGATTGCCTACATATCCTTGGCTAAAAAGGAATCAGGTCAGTGTAGTTCGGGAAAATTTTGGTAGCTGGGACTACCAGGAGCTGTGCTTTCACTGCTGCTGCTACTGCTTGCTGACCTCCTTATTACACCAAAAAGAAAATCAAAGCTAAGCTAGCTATGCCTATCAACTATGAGTTACAAGATTCCTATCTATAACTGTCTTGAAACTTGATCTTGAGTCTTAGCTAATTTTGCTGTGGACTTCGATCTGAATCTTGATGCTCGCAAGTTGTAGGTGTTTTACTTCTTCATGCAGCATTGAGTCAAAACAGGGTCAACGGAGCTTGTGACTTCAATCAGATTCTGAGCAATCCGAGCCCTTCCTTGCTTCATATTTGAGTTCATCTT